>NC_056750.1:731068357-731227800 GCF_019279795.1 Protopterus annectens
AAACATGTTTGCGCAGTTTTTGTGCTTGTATTACCTCAGCAACATCCTGCCTGCATGTCTTGCAGAGTTCCACAACAGCAGAGAGAGAAAAGGGAGACTTTGTGTGGATTAAGTACCTCTGTTTTGCTTTTTATTGCTTATTTTTGCTAGCCGCACTATTCCGAGCCTTTTTTATTAACTTTGCAACTTATTTGAACTGTTTTTTTAATTTAGATATTGTTTGCACTTTAACTGATCATTTTTAAGTGTTTTTCAACTGTTGAGGGCAACACACTCAACTGCGATAGCCATTTTTCTGCTTTAAAAGTGTTTGTTTTTACTGTATCTGTTTTAATTTTTGAAAAAAAAATCCTATCTCTCTACTCATTTCCCACCTTTCTATAACCAGTAGAGTCCAGTTTTCAGAGTTTGCTGAATTCTGGGCTGTTTTGTAGTTTCTGTGTTTCCCAGACCTTACTAAGATAGAAGGAAGCTTCTCTGTTCACCAGTGAGAGTGATGAGCTTTGAGCAGCCTATCAGTCACTGGAGGACTGGTTTCAGCTCAAAATCTGTAGTTTTATTGGCCATTTTGGGCAATTTCTATCCCTTTCATCTTTCTGTTTAAAAAATCTGTGTTTGCGAGGTTTTGTGCATCGTGGTTTAACTAGGGTTAAACTATTCCCGGTGCCAGAAAGTCTGCTCTTCTAATTTTCCCTCAGAACTAGCCAGTTTTCTAGTTTTAGCACTCAAAACTGTTTCCTTGTGCTCAGCACTTGTTCAAAACTCATTGCAAGCACTAAATAATCTACAAATTACTGCAGCACTCAACTTTCCTCACTTGTTAGGAGGAAAACAGCTTTAGGTACTTAAATTAATAAACACCTATCCAGGCATGTCTAAGGATCAGCTCCCGGTATTTTACCCTGTCCACCTGATGAATCTGGGCATCTTGGGGCAATGCAGCAATTGCCTCGTGTACACTGACAACCCTCTCCTCCTACCACCCAACACAACAACATGTGAAAGATGCACTTATATAGCCAAACTGGAAGCTAAGCTCTCTCCAGTGAAGACTTTACTAGACAGTCAAGAGGAGAAGGTAAACAACTGCATCACACCACACAACACATAGTGCACCTAAACCCACACATAGTAACACAAAACACACACCTACATTCGCGGAGGCTCTCAATAAAAATCTGCCCAAACAGAGACCTCCAAAGCTGAATCGCAAGCAACCACCACCCCCCAACACTACCCAAATGACACATAGCCCAAAAAATCAGTGTGCCACTCAACCTCAGCCCATAAGGCAAAACAATGTATCCAACACACTAATCATAAGTGACTCTATAGTCAGGCACACTGATGTCCCACTTACTAGACTAAACACAGAGATAGTTACTGTCAGCTGCTTGTTGGGTGTCAGGATCCGCCACATAATGCAAGCACTCCACAACAAGTAAAAATATGACTCTGTCATTGTCCATGTTGGTATGAATGAACTGAGACATACCTCACTGGACTACATGAAAAGAGACATGGAGGAGCTCTTGGATCATGTAGCCCAGGCAGGTATGACCCTAGCTCTGAGTAGCATCCTGCCATCGCCCAGAATGATACCACAATGCAAAGACAAAATGATTGACTTCAACAAATGGCTAAGCTTCTGGTGTCATTCTAATGGTATCCAGTGTCTGTCTGTATGGGATGACATGATCAACAGACCACGATGCTATGCCAGAGATGGCCTGCACCTGTCGCCCCTGGGATTCCTGATACTGGCTAAGGCTCTTGCAACCCCTATAGTGCCTTTTATAGACAAGGTTCAAATGACAAACTCACCACTGTAGCAGGTATAAGCAAGCAAAATCTGAGGGTAATGCTACTCAGTGCTAGAAGTCTAAGCCTAAAAATGCACTAATTCGAGGCACTCCTTAAAATGGAGAACATCGACATCTGTGCAGTGACGGAATCCTGGTTCAAGGCTCCAGCAAGCACCCCTGCATTACCAGGCTATAATTTATACCATATCTTTTGGCCACCTAACCTGGAACGAAACACTAAAGGAGGAGGGGTGTTCATATTCATTAAGGGTATCCACACCTCTAGGCTAGTTGCTCAACATAATGCAACTAACACTGGCAAGACTGCAATCCAGGTTATAGCTTGTTACAGATCCAACACCATGCCCCAGGATGCCCACTCCATGTTTCTTGATATACTGGGTAATATTAAGGTACAGCCCAATACCCTAACAATGGGTGATTTCAACTACCCCAACAATAACTGGGAAAACTACTCATGTACTAACTCATTTGCTCAATGATTTCTGGAATTCATCAATTCCAATGCCCTGGATCAGCTTGTCTATACCCCCACCAGGGGCAGCAGTATCCTGGACCTGGTCATTACCAATATGGGCAACCAATGTTCTATGCCAGAGGTCAACTCCTCGCTGGTCAGATCTGACCACAAGCTAAACACCCTAGAAATCAATATCCTGCCCCCACCCCCATTATGGAAACCACTGTAAAAAAACTTCTCCAAAGCCAACTTCATGCTTCTTAAGACAGAAGTGGCAAGCTTCATATCACCATACAGACAGAAAATGGAGGTACGACTACTGAATCCTATACAAATGCACTGTATAAGCACATACACAAGTGCATGGATTGTGCCATCCCAAACAGAACCAAGATGCTATCATCCAAAAAAAGAAAGCCAATCTGGTAGTCCCCTGCCATAAACAAACTCTACAACAAAAGGAATAAACTGTTGCAAAAAAGAGTAAAATCCCCTGATTGCAGGAAGTCACTGGTCAGCCTCAGTAAGAAGATGAGATTCCTCATAAAACCCTCCAAAGCTAGTTATGAAAATAAAATCGCCACTGATTCTAAAGACAACCACAAGGCACTCTACAGCTATGTCAAGAATTTCAGTGGCGATACTCAGATCTGCTCTGAGCTACAGCACAATGGCACTAGATATACAGAACCAACTGTTATTGCCAACATCCTGGCAGATAGGTTCAGTTCAAACTTCACCCCCACCCTCACCCCCCCCAAAGGCCCATCACTATACTGGAAGAATGCAAATCCCCTGTAATTACACCTACACAAGTAAAGACCGCACTCTACAAAGCCAAGAATACAGCATCCATGGGTACTGACAACATACCAGGCTGCATTCTGTATGAACTACAGAACAAACTGGCACCCCACCTAAGTACCATGTTCAATCATAGCCTCACTTCACACTTTGTGCCTACTGAATAGTGCACAGTGACGGTTATCCTACTCCACAAAGTGGGTGCCACCAAGGACGCTGGGAACGACCTCCCCATTAGCCTGATGAGCCTGGTCTGCAAGGCCATGGAATGCATCATCTTGGAGCTTATAAACAAGGACATAGTTAACCTCCAAACTCTGGACCCCACTAAGTTTGGGTTTGTAAAAGGTAGGTCATGTCTCCTAAACCTGATTGACTTCTTTGAAGTAGTCACCAGAGCCGTGGACGAGAGTAACGTGGTGCACACAGTCTATCCTGACCTCGCCAAGGCTTCAGACACCATCCCCAACTCTGGAATTATAGATAAACTCACTAGACTGGGCATAAATCCCTAAGTCATAAGATGGGTGGCCAACTGGCTCACTGACAGAACCCACACAGTGGAAGTAGCTGACTCCAAATCCAACTTCAGTCCAGTGACAAGTGGAGTACCACAGGGCTCAGTCCTGGGTCCTCTCCTGTTTGGCATCTACTTCTCAGAAGTCCAGGCTAATACAGAAGGTCTTTGGCTAATGAAGATCGCAGACAACTGCAAACTAGGTACCATAATAGAATCATCTGATGATGTGGACATTCAACAAAGGGGCCTCACTGAGACTAATGCTTGGTGTTAAAGTCATGGCCTCAAGCTCAATACCAAGAAGTGCAGTGTCATCCCGTTTGGGAAAAAACACTGCACCCATGAACTACCACATGGGCGGTAGCCTATTACACACAAAGTGTGATAAGAGACCTTGGGACACAGGTGGACAGTAGTCTCTCCTTTGATAATCACATCACCACAGTAGTCAGGATATCCTTTGATAATCACATCACCACAGTAGTCAGGAAATCCTTCTATGTGGCACACCTCAGCACAAAGGGGTTCACCTCCAGAAAAAAAGAGGTCATTATTCCTCTCTACTCATCCCTCATCAGACCCATTGTAGATACAATGCCCCATTTGGCATGTACCTTGCAAGACATCTACAACGACTGGAAAGGCCACAGAAATACCTCACTAAGAGGATTAACAGCCTCAAACAGATGCCATACTTAGACCATCTCAAAAAACTCCAGCTCTACTCCATTGCTTATCACCTATTCAGAGGCAACCTCTGCCTAACATACAGAGCCATGTCAAACCCAGATCTGTTGGACATGCTACAGTTAAGGAAATCCCAATCCCTCCGAGCTACATGCACCACATACCTAAACCTTGCCACCACAATAAACAGAACATGCTGGAGGGATAGATTCCTGTCCCAGAGACTTCCCATGCTCTGAAAAAGACTACCCATTAATGTCAAGCAAAGCTCCTCATTAGCCTTCTTTAAGAAAAATCTCTACAATCAGATGGAAATAGGAAAATTCACCCCAAGGATCACTTCTATGGCTCAGCATCCCAGGGAGGCAGGAACATAGCTTTCTTGGGTGGTGAAAGCCAGGGAACTTTTCTGGCTAGGCTTATATAGGCATCAGGGCCAATAGCCTAGTACCTACCTATGAATTAATGAAACAACAGTTGATGTCATCATGACATTTTTTTTTTATGTTTGAGCATTACTAAGAGTAACTAATAATGAGCCAAAAGTAATTGGGTAAATAACTGTAGAAAGCCAGACAGATTTACATTTCATTCATTCATCTATTTGCAGGGAAACCTACCAAGTTAACTATCCCTTTCTGATCTACTCATTTAACTATAGTTGGAGTTTCCATAGTGTTCCTAGCTTAGTGCTAGTTAACTACCCTTGTGGGTCATTTTAAGCCTAACGAATTACCCCACGTGAGAATCAAACTCTGCACCTTGTGTCTGTAAGGAAGACACCTTAGCCATTATGCCAACCTCCCACCAGTGGAATACAGCATCCCATTTTGGATAGGTGAACCACATTTTTCCCATTGATTTAGGTACAAGGTTAGTAATAAATTATGCCAGCTACTAAAATAATGTCTTGGGGTACCATCACAATGCGTGGAAATTTGTAGTATCCAGGATATCTGCTTCATGTTTGCACTAAAGTATAGGTGATATGGTATCAACAATTAAAAACAGTTATACAGCATAAAGGCTTGGGATTAAACTGACCATCCCAATAATACATGGCTCCATAATCTTTTCACAGTCCAAATAAGAGCTTAAAGATTCCATGTCTCTTTCCAAAACCGTAGAAACTTGGAAGCCAGATCTTGGATTTTATACCTTGTTCATCCATATACTGAATGATGGGCTGTAAGTATGTTTAACATAAAATAAAAGGTAGGGGTGAAAACCATTCCTTGTCATGTTGGGTCTTGTCCAGACGTGAGTCTAAGATTGTCTACTATGGGAGCACTCACATGTATAGTTTATCACAGAGCAGTATGACATTGACAGTTGTTGGGTCTTTCGGCTTTTCCTGGTTAGGGGTCACCACAGCGGAACTCCGGTCCGCTAATGTTTGGCAGTAGATTTTTACATGCCGAGTTGGCAGCCCTGACGGAAAACCTTCAACGAAGGTACGCCCATTCACACATGTCTCCACACAGAAGACGCTCTAGCTGAGAATCGAACAGGACAATGTCTTACTGTGAGGTGACAACGCTACCGCAGCACCACCACCGCAGTTATGACATTGACAGTCGTTTAAGAAATAATGCAAGGAGATGTCCAGGCACTGGGGAAGCCCTACATGATGTCAAAGACAAAAGGAGCTCTGCTGTAATGTATAAGAGTTCTGGCTGCTTGAGTGATGGAAAAAAATAATCCTTTCTGATATGGTTAACTTGAAGATGTGACAATGTAGTTGGCACTTTTCAGCTATTAATGGGAGTTCATTTGCTTGAACGAGTGAGTCAAGCATGTGATCATCTGCAAATACAAACGGATGAGTCTGATGATCAAATAATTTCCATCCATGCAAGTGAAGACAGCTCACTAAATGGTTTATTAGGGGTTCAGCCGATAAAAAGAGTAAATATGGTAACAACAGGCATCTGTACCTGCCACCCTCTTTTAAATGGAAAATACTATGCTTAGTTTAGAATTGGTTAGGGCTAGTGCTATATGATGTCTATAAATAATTTGTATGTGTCTGATGAATGGCAAAAGTAACTAAATACTTTTCACAAATATTTCTTTGTGATGGAAAAGTAGTCCTAAGGATTGATGAGTTTAGGCTTCCTGAAATAAAGATTTGGTCTTTAACAGTTAGTAATGAGATAGGTGATAGGTAGGGAAAATGTGGGGGTGTTTTACATGACCTGGATAGAACAGTGATGGCAGTGTGGATAGCAGCATTGGATGTTTCAGAAAATGGTGATGTCAGAACATGTCCAATGTAAGCAATTAAAAGCTGATATAGTTCTACAGTTAAGCCAAAATGACCTGGCATTTTCCCACTGGGCAATGCTTTTAGAGAATGAGTCTATTTTAGCACTTGATATCAAAATCTTTAGGGCCGTAATATCATTGGGTGAAATTGTAGGCACTCTCAATTTCTCTAGAAAGGAAGTGACCTCATCTTCCAAATCATCATATATACGGTCAGTCTCTGCAGAATACAGCTTGGTTGGAGTAAAAATGGGAGCATTTATTTCCATAGGGATACAGATATTATACTAATAGTCTTCATGAACTGTAATAATTGTTCCTGCTCATCTGCCATTCCGAACATGTATTAGCACTTTCTGAGCTTATGCTTGGCTCACAATGCCTGAGAGGACATCCTGTGTAGTTATTAGTCATCTGTGTTTCTCCATTTCTAGCGCTAGGTCATTTTTTTCAAAGCTCTGAGTTTTGGAAACATTTCTGAATTTGTTAGCCATCCATTGATTGTAAACCTTACTCATCCTGATCAGAGTGTTGAACTTAGGTTCATAGGTAAGTAATAGGCTATCTGCCAGAAGGCATCTGTAAACCTACTTAGAGTGTGCTGGCTTTTGCCGCCCTCTTAGATTAGTTCCCCATGCCTCTGTCCAGCAGAGTCATTAGTTCCCTGTGCCTCTGTCCAGCAGAGCCACTGCAGTAATCCCCAGGGTAACTTTTGGTAAATTTTCCAACATATCATCACATTGGCTTCGTTCCAAGGAGATTGAATTTATTTAAATTTTATTATTAGGTACAGTTAAGCAGAATCTCTGGAGTTGCTAACAAAAAAAAACTAAATAGTACTGAACTGCTGTCAAAAGAGAGCTACTACCATCTGAACTGAACATTAATGAATCTACTTGCCATGCATTGGTCATCTTGGTGTCAGCTACCACAGAGATGGACAAAGGTTCACGCCAATGACCACCAGGGCCTTTATAGCTCAGCTTCACAAGCCAACCCAACTGCTTCCTCTTGTAACATGTGCAATATAAATTGGAGGGGTATGTTAATTAGGGAGTTGCTAAAAAATATGTGGGGAGGAATGTTTACTGTTAGCCTGTGACTACAGGACACATGGAGGCTAGCCCAGAGATGAACTTAAGATTTCCCATCTCCGGTCAAGGTTATATTTGAATGGGGTTAGGGATGGACACTGCTTCAAATGGATAAAGAGCTTATTCCAGGTCATGAGAATCCTTTGCAACACGTATGTATCTTGCCAACATGTTCTATTTATGTCGCAAGCTAAGTTTAAATTCCTAGATCTAGTTTTTCTGGTGCTGTTCATTGTACAGATATGAAAAAGCTCGCTGGAGCTGAGGATGCCTGCCTTATCTAATAAGTGCAGTTCACGTCTCAGTAACCTGTAGGAGACAGAGTATAGAGACAGGGGTCTAAGGCAATCAGTATAGGACAGTGTGTTAATACCCTGGATTGTGCCAGTGAGGAACCTCTGTGGGTCTTCTAACTGTTCCATAAGCCTGATCGAGTACTGTTGAAGGAGATATTGTATTCAATGAAGGGTCTGATAAGGGCCGAGTAGAGTGGTACTATAACTTCCGAGGACCTTGATGCCATATATCCTTACTTATAAGTTGGGCAGCGTAGAATGATTTGCTTACTATTCCAGCAAGTTATATGGATTAATGCCTAGTTCTGTGAGATTGTACACAATAGGGTATTGTACGAAAAACCTTAACCTTAATTCTAGGTAGGTGGTATGCACCATTTTCTTTTCATCCATTGCCTTGGTTACATAATAGCCTCAACACCTGGAGTGAGCAATATTTTCCATTTGTGATTTCTTATACTGAGCATACTAGGTCCTGAAAAGTAACAATAATAACCTATCCTGCTCACACACACTGCATTAAATGAAATGAAAATGTAAATATGTAATTTGTCCTCTTCACAAACTGAAAACTCCTGTAAGCAATGTCTCAAAACTTTCTGAAATGTAATATATTTCCAAAGTAGGATTAGATCTATTAAAAGCTTTGAATCAGGGAAACCAGGTTTCTGGCAATAACTATAGGGCATTACATATTGTTGAGCTTATAACAATAAGGTTGAAACTCACTGGGACCATAACTATTTATAAAAATACAAGAACAGTGAATCATTCTACAGCTTGCTAAAACCTGATTAACGTTGATACATCAACACCACTATTCCCGAATGCAACCATTGAAAATGTTTATCTGAAATGCTTTAACTGAACCTTCGAGCAAATATTTTTTCATATGGGGGCAATCCCCCTGTACCCTTGTGAGTGGATATACCCCATGCCACTTAAAATTAAATATACCTACTCCAAGGCTGCATAACAGTGGTGAGAAGAGACTTCTCCACTATTGGCTTTTGGCTAAACATTCCTGCTGAAACAGCAGCTACCTAAAAGCCCTTTGACACAATGACACACTCCCCCTAAAATCCACATCTCATCTTTTTCTTTATAGTAGGCACCACAGAACAACCACAACCTTCATGCAGATAGTGTTACTTAGGTATATTTGTTGTTTCATACAAAATGAGCTGTAATTTTTAGGAGTAAGGTTGATATTAGATATTACTTAACAGTTTAAAACTGCTGACATTTAACAAAGTAACCTTCATTCACACAGTTAAACTCAAAATAACCTTTTAAAGTTGTGCTAAGCAGTAACAATTATTAATTAAGCAGAAAATGAACTAACCTTAGGAGCAGTGACTGTAGCTCACAAAGATAATAGAAAAATGAAGTACAAATATGTTTTAAGGATAACAGGTCCATGATTTAAATTTAAGCCAAGAAAACAAGTAAAAACTGGTTTACTGGACACACAAGGATGAAGCCTAACTCTACAGGTTAAACCTATTGCCAGCAGAATACCACCGCTATTTAACAAAAAACACATTAGACCACATATAGTAATTATAGCATTTGCTCACTTTACTTTTACCTGTTTGAAGACTATAGTTTTTCATCTTATTAGCTTCATTTAAGGAGGAACACTCAGTTACATAATTATGGTGGCATACATAGTTCCATGTTTTACATGAGATCAACAGTAATCTTTAAATAACCAAACATGGAAAAAGCCAAAAAAACACAAAGAAATGAGGCGAAATGGCAGGAGGAACAATCGCAAATAGGTCCACAAGAATCAAGAATCAAAAATAGCGTATAAAAATTTAATATCCGCTTTCATCACACGACTTCATCAGAATTCTGATGAAGTTGTGTGATGAAAGCGGATATTAAATTTTTATACGCTATTTTTGATTCTTGATTCTTGTGGACCTATTTGCAGTAATCTTTAAATACTGGAACTGCATTGGCATTTAAATGAGCAAAAGGCTAACAATCCACACTGGCTTCCGAAGTTTTCAGCTCAAAATGTCCACTGTAGTTTTGCACATCTGAAAATAAAACTATTTTATATATATATATATATATATATATATATATATATATATATATATATATATATATAAATATATATATACACACACACACACACACACACACACACACACACACACGCATGTGTGTGTGTGTATATAAACATAAATAAATGCAGAAATATTAAAATAACTACAGACATACCTTTTAGTATATATTGCTATATTATATAATAAATAATGTACTTGGTATAAAATCCTGGCCTTAGGTACTGTATCTCAGAAATCTTTTTGGTAAGCTGACTCCTCCTCCACCTCTGTAGGTCATTGTACCTGTGGGGGAGCAGGGGATCCCCATTAACAAGAAGAGGTCCATTTAGACTAAGTGCCACAGATATGATTTCTGCAGTAGGTAGAGAACTATTCTGGTCTCTCTCTCTTCTTTATTTTTTTTCACCTGCTTGAGGCATGATTGTGGACTTTAAATGATATCATTGCCATGAATTGCCAACTTTGATGTACAAGTCTAAAGCAAGAAACACTGGGGTATGAATCACAACCACAAGGGTTGACTCCACTCTGCCCCTACACCCATATACAGTTGGTACCCACTGAAATAACAGTGAAAAGTTTTCTACGATAACTGGACATTAATCAGGACAGACCATACCCCCATGCACTATAAAGGCTTTCTTTTTAATAAATGACAATAGTTTTATAATGTCATATTCCAGTTGTATTTTACATCTTTTTAAGGGTATTCCTTGCTAAACTTCTACTGAAATTGCTCCCTGAAGCATTAACAAGATCATCACACAACAATTTCTTTGTTAAACTCTCAGGAAATATTTTATTTTAATGCCGTGTGACATGATGCATATTTCCTGTAGTATGGTCTGTGCAGGGAAAGTTGGGACAGCTATCATCACAGAAGCTTGAGAAGGTGAGGTCTGACTATAGACAGCTTATAAATGCATACCTGTCATACAACATGTATACCATGCTGGAGTTCATCTGAGGAATGAATTCTTGATACCTGCATACATGAGCTAAGTGCAGTTCACCTACAGCTAATTGGATGCACTTATGTCTATAAGAGCGAATATGTGTGCATAGTGACATGATTCTTAGCATAGCTAAGCCTCATTTGCCTGAACTTCTCAAATAAGTCCCATCTTATGACAACCTGTTTAAGTCTACCATTATAAGCATATCTGGGCTCTATGCTTCGATAAGAGTCCATAAAAAGTGAAAATAAGATTTGTTAAAAGCAAAAATAACCTGGATTTATTAGCAAAAGCCAGTTATCGGGGCAATTTAGTGTCATCTTCAAAATTAGCCTGTATTTACAAGTAAGACATAACATTTTATAATGTTTATGTAATTAATAATGAAATGCTTGGCAGTGTGTAAGGTGTCATTTTCAATGCTGTCCACATCTCTCAAGTGTCTAACATTCACATCTGCAAATGTGTTACATAGGGAAAGGAGTTACTTGGTCAACAGGAGGAAATGCCCTTTTTCTCCACTGCAGTGCAGTCCCGGAGTTGGTATATATAAGTAGGTGTGGTGGGGGTTGCACCCTCCCACCTGTGTGGGTTTATATACTGTGGTGTGTGTTACGATGGGAATGTTGGCCAAGTAACTCCTTTCCCTATGTAACACATTCACAGATGTGAACCTTTACTTAAGTGAACATTTGCTGTCTTATGTTCACTGAATAGCAGTTTGCTGAATTAGTATCTCTGACAAAGTAATATAGACCCAGTTCTGCTTTCGTCTATGCCTGATATAGGGCAGGAACTTCATACATACTACCTGTCTAAAACTATGACAGCCCTTTGAATTTCATGCTTAAAATAACTCATGTTAATTCAGACTACATCCAGAACTCATTAACACCTATGTGGTGTAGAATGTACCACCACCTACACACGTCTTGTATTCCAGAACATTTTCTGAAAAATAAACTTAAGCATAAAATAAACAAATGTAAATATTTTATGAATAAAAGCTATTAAAATGTACAAACATCAGTGTAAATATTTTATGAATAAATGCGATTAAAACTGCACAAATAGCAATGCTATCATTAAGAAATATTCTTTACAGTGATGTTAGTCAGTGAATTAATACTCTTTTCCATAAATATTGTAATATATTATAATGCACACAAGCCCAATTTTATATTTTTTTCTAAAGCTTCACAAACAAATTTACATATCCTAGACATACATAGTAAGAACATTTGTTTACCAGGCATACGCTTTCACGTGGCAACAAGAAATTCCTCTATAAGTGCATGTTTTCTGAGATATTTACAGAAAAATAAAAACAAAAGTTTAATTTTATAAGTAGCAAATAATAATAATAATCATAATAATGGATATCCCCTCAAGATGTGCAGCTTACAGTACAAATATTAAACATCTAAGGTTTCACCTAACATCATTCAACAGTGTGAATGTCACCTGGTTTTTGAAGTGTTAAGTATATATATGGAAATATTACTTATTTTCATAATTAGTAGTTAGTGCGATATAAATCAGCATTTTCAGTTAATTATCCTGTCTCCCACATGGATGTTTTATACTATAAACCTAAATAAAATGCAAGTCTCAAAGATATGAGTATATGAACATAAATATGAATAATAAGAGACAAATTAAGACTAATTTCTCTACTGCAGGACAGCTCAAAGAATCTTGGTCTGATTTTATTAAACCCTTGCCTTTTGTAATACTGCTTAATATTAGCTGGTAAGTTACTTAGTTAAAGATGCCAGGCTCAAAAACTTTCTGGATGCAATAAGAAGGTATGGGTGTGAACTGAAAGTATACAAAAAGATGTTTTAGACTTGAATGAGTTAAAACTAACTTGTACTTTGAGTCCAGACACCCCTCAGGAAATACAAATCAACCATAACTCACCCAACCATTAATAGGGAACATGTCCACATTGCATTCTCTAAGGCCAAGATCACTGCACTGATGGTCCCAGATAATTTCCAAGGATACCTCCTTAATTGCATGAAATGTGACCTATCAGATCAATGGCCTCTGGCTGACAAAGTTTATAGATGACTGTAAACTAAGCAACGTCAGAGAACACCACAATGACACAAATACCCTCCAAGAAAGCCTAACAAACTAATAACTACTGCCAGAGCCACAGTCTAAAAATTAATGTCAAGAAGTACATACTGCTATCTTTTCAGAAGATGGCTGCCCATGGAAGCTACCACATTAATAATACACCACTAGTAGTAGACCCTGTAGTCAGAGATTTGGGAATACCTGTAGAAAGTAACCGGACATTTTTGCATCCTGTGTCTATGATGGTAAGGAAATCATTCTGTGTCACACAGCTCATAAGCAATGGTGTACCTTCTAGGTCCAAGGATACTATTGTTCCACTGTATTCAGCTCTTATCAAACCAATCACTGAGTACAGTGCCCAACTTTAGTATGCATCTGATTAGGCATAGCAACATCCGGAGCATTAACAGACATCCCTCATAAAAAGAATACATGGCATAAACATGTCCTACACAGTCTGTCTCAAACTTTATAATCAGTCTCCTACAGACTGCTGAGAGGCTGTGTATTACCTACAAAGAATCCTATTGAACATCCACAAACAAATAGCATCAGGTCTACCCAATCTAAGGACCTCTACCTCATCTGCAATGTAAATAGGATACAACGGTGGGACAAGTATGTGTTCCAGAGACTACTCCTTCCCTGGAATAGACTTCCTATCCATTTGAAGCAGACCTACTTTCTTACTCAGTTCAAGCATAACTTGATCCAATTATTAGGGAATCAGGAAAGTTACCCTGGTCTGGCACCTATGTCTCTAGTAGACGGATGCAGCCTATAAATGCTTGGCCACCCATGCCAAACCTCCATATACCCCTTAAAATAACCCTACAGTATAAGCACTTGTCCAGTATATTTGGGAAGAATGGCTAGGTTTAAAAAGCCTCCCCTGGGGGTTATTTGTCTAGTAATCACCTACAAACCTATAATGACGATAACTCCAGTGGCAACCCTAACCTTATGATAATAAAGTTTTGGGTAAAGTTAGACCATCTGTTAGGTTTACTTTAACCAAAACTGTTTCTTCACTCACAATGCATTTCCACACCTGTTCCAGCACCTGTTGCAGTGTGAGCCTTGCTGTGGTAGCTGAACACATCTGTGCTTGGACAACTTTATCATTTAATTCTTCTTCTTTCGGCTGCTCCTGTTAGGGGTCGCCACAGCAGATCAACCGTTTCCATTTCTTCCTGTCTTCTGCATCTTGCTCTGTCACACAAACCACCTGCATATCCTCTCGCACTACATCCATAAACCTTATCTTAGGCCTCCCTCTTTTCCTGTTACCTGGCAGCTTCATCCTTAGCATCTTTTTCCCCAATATACTCTGCATCTCTCCTCAGTACATGTCCAAACCAACGTAATCTTGCCTCTCTGGCTTTGTCTCCACACCTTCCAACCTGGGCTGAGCTAATCCTGTCTATCCTCGTCACACCCAGTGCAAATCTTAACATCTTCAACTCTGCCACATCAAGCTCTGAATCCTGCCTTTTTGTCAATGCCACTGTCTCCAACCCATGTAACATAGCTGGTCTCACTACCCTCTTGTAGACCTTCCCTTTCACTCTTACTGGTACTCGTCTGTCACAAATCACTCCTGACACACTTCTCCACCCACTCCATCCTGCCTATACTCTCTTCTTCACCTCTCTTCCACACTCACCATTACTCTGAACTGTTGATCCCAAGTATTTAAACTCATCCACCTTTGCCACCTCTACTCCCTGCATCCTCACAATTGCTCTATCCTCCCTCTCATTCACACACACATATTCTGTCTTAGTCCTGCTGACCTTCATTCCTCTTCTCTCTAGAGCATATCTCCACCTCTCCAGGGTCTCCTCCACCTAATACAGATACAGATAATTAAGATATTAATACAGATGATATTAAGTTTGGTGTTTAAATTTACAACAGTACTTAAGTTGATAATGTTGGAGAGTTTCGCAGTCAAATCAGAAAAATCCATTTCATCACATAATTTATTTATTTTTATTTATTTTACATTTATTTACCAGGAACGTCTGACTGGACACAAGTCCTTTTTCAGCAGAGGCCCGTGGAAAAAAGCTCTAGCAAAAAGTATACAGTATTACAGATTAAAATAGTGTAAAGTACAAAACATTGTAAAATTGCAAAAAAACTACAAAAATATTTATTTCCAGTTTGATGACCGGGAATGTCCACTGGGCTCAGGGAGCCCATTTTCAGTGGAGGCCCGGGGAGAAAAGTTCCAAGTTACAAAGTTTAGATACAGATACAATATAGAAAAGAATAACAATTTACAATTATGTTTCATGCTAGAGAGCAGGTGTAATTTCTTAGGTACATGTTACCTTTAGATACAGACACAATATTGTTAATGAACAATTTACAGTTACATTTCATGTTAGAGAGCAGGTGTAAATTCTAGTTACATGGTACAAATTTGATATTTACAATATGTACGTGTGTGTGGTAGCCTACAGATCATAGCTAGAGCGGCTAGTAATCATAGCCGGAAAGGGGTTTAGAGGTGGACAGAGAATTATAGGAGTAGGTGGGGAGAATGCAGTTGCATTTTCTGTTAGAGTAAAGGTAGGAATGTAACTGAGATTTAAAGTTTTCAAAGTTTGCACAGGTCCTTAGAGAGGAAGGAAGAGAATTCCATGTTTTTGCTAAGGAAAAAGATAGCAGGAGTTGACCAGCAGGGTGATTAGGTTTTCGGACACAGATTAGGTTTTGGTGAGTCGATCTGAGAGTTCTCTGATGGGTGTAAGGGAGAAGGATGTTGCATAGAGCAGGGCACTTAGAGGGATGAAGGATTAGTTTGTGGGCTGTGGTAATCTGAAGATAGTCTAGATTGTCGGAGAGTTCAAGCCAGTGTAACAAATTAAGGGTAATACAGTGATGGGAGGAGTATTTGGCTTTGGTGACAAATTTAGAAATCTTATTATAGCAGACTTCCAATTTTGGAGTGAGTGTGGCAGATAAGTTAGTTAATAGAGGAGCGCCATACATTAGTGAGGGGAGTAGATAGGTAGTGGCAAGCGTTTGTCTGGTGGAAGGAGAGAGAAATTGGATGTTCCTGTATAGCATACCAAGTTTTATATGACTTTTCTTAATGTTTTGCTGGCTATGAGTGTCGAATTTCAGGTGTTCATCAATAGTGACCCCAAGTAGTTTGGCAAAGGAAACAACCTCTATAGTGGAGTTGTTTTGGCTAATGATTTTTGGAATGAGTTTTCATCAAGAGTGGAAGATTTTGTGGGAGAGAATAAAAATGTTTTGGATTTATTGGCATTTAGTGAGAGGTGATTCTGAAACATCCAATTTTCAGTGGTGGATAAAGCAGCTTGGGTCAGTGTCTGAAGCTCTCGTAGGTTGGTGGCACTGCAGATCGATGTGGAATCATCTGCATGTTGTACAATTTTGATATTGGGTATGGCTTTGTGGAAATTGTTAATAAAGATGTTAAACAGCATTGGACTGAGTATGGATCCCTGGGGAACCCCAGTGGGGGAGGGAGGGAAGGAAGGTCGAACATTGTTTTGAACATGGTGTGGAACATGTTTTTGGATTTAGGGTGGTAGAATTGGTGAGATCCAGTGTAAGAGGGGGTGATCTTAAGAATTACACAGAAACACATGAGCTTTGGTGGATTATTCAATTGCAAGCTGAAAAGTTTCCAGGTATTAATGGAAGAACTTCCATTATACCTGTTTTAAAAGGATGGGGTCTTTTAAATAAAACAATGAATGAAGTTTTACCCTCTTTGTTTTAAGTTTGAATGTAATTGCATATTTGCTTGCTGCTGCTCATTGGTTGTATGTTGATTATTGTACTGGCTTTTTTATTTAAATAGTGTATGGTGCACTGGTTTATGTTGTGATCTGATGAAGCACGTATTTCCGTGTGAAAGTGCTTATCTACTTCATTAAATTTGTTCCGTTTTATGCCTCTGGCTGTGGAGTGGTGTATTTTCTTTTATCATGGATTAGCTTAGGAGTGTGGTACTTAGTTGAGGAGGGAAATAATTTTATTTTTGAAGTAGTGGAGTGGGTTGGGTTGAACTAGTGAAGCGGATATGTTGTAGAAGTGTGCTTTCAAGTGATAAGAAAGGAGGCTGGGAGTGGGGGGATGGGATAGGAAGGGTGGGTGGAGTAGGTGGTGGGAGTAGGAGGTAGTGAGATATAAAGGGAGTAAGACTAAAATGCAGACAGTTGGGGTGAGAATGGTTTGAGGTAGGAGTCCAGGCATGGTGGATAAGTGTAAAGATATAGTAGTGGGAGATGAATTAGGGAGTTAGGTGGGAGAGGAGGAGTGCCTGAAATAGGCAGGAGGAGGAAAAGGGGGGTGGGGCTGTAGAGGAGTTAATTGGTTGATAGAGAGAGAAGGGTGTTTAGGGTTCCAATAAAGGTAGGAATACTGGGGTGGGTAGAAAGTGGGGGCAGGTTAGGGGAGTGGAGTGAGCCTATAGGGCGGATGGAGCAGGAAGAGCTAAAGAGAAGGTGGCTGGCCGAAACCAGTCAGCCAGCTGAAGCAGAAAAGTGTGCTTTGTGAATGCAGTACAATGACAGCAGGGGAAAATGAGGCTGAGGGGAGTAATGTGGTGAAATACAGCTCAAGTCAAGTCAAAGTAGGCAATTGGGGCAAGTATGAATGGGAGTGGGGGATAGCTTGGGAGAGAAGAAAAACAGATTTAGGATATCTTAATCAGTAAGTGGGATAGTAGTGCCACCTAGTGGTAAAAATATAGCATTAGGAGGTAAGGGAGTTAAGGACCACTGTAAGCTGCTTGGCAAGCATGGGGTAAAGCAGAGGCACCATGTTGGTGAGCACTAGTAAAAGACTGCAGTACATACACTTTATATTTTATCCTAATGGGATTATAGTTTGGAAGTTCCTTAGAAAGTAGTGGTAATGTCCCATAATGGAAGTCCATTAGGGGTTATTTCCTGGACCGTAGTAGGAAGAGTTAATTACATGTGCAGCTGTAGGGTGAAAAGCAGAACAAAACAGCAGGTAAACAAATAAAAGAACTTACAGAGCAAGCTGAGGGAACACAGTTAAGGCGTCAGCAGCATGGAAGAAAACAGTTTGAAAATGGGGCCTGGAGTCCCATTAGGTAATATCACCTCCTGCAGAGGTCTAATTGGTGAAATGGGGGTTATGAGAGTTTGCATCACTCTATGTAGGTGTGGCTAGAGCCAAGCCCAGAGTCAGGCACAATCACTAAAAACTCTAACAGAATATGGCTATGTACTGTTCATAGTAAGAATAAGAGATTTTATTGTGTAGTACTATCAAGTAAGAAATAACTTAGGCTGAGTAAGAAATATCTTAACAAACCTAGAGTCCAGCATGTAATAGACATAAGTTTGTTGAAACTAACAGGCAGTCTATTAAGAAATGGGGGAGGGTCCTTGCTGCCAAGCTACTTTACAGCATACTAACTTGCTAGAGAGTGCAGTAGATAATGCCTTAAGTAAGTATGTTCTAAAATGTAAAAACTAAGCCAACATACTTTGCAGATAAGGAGATACTGCAAGGTAAGAGAACAGAGCTGTGTGATGAGTGAGTTTCATTGCAACCGTTTAATGCAGCATGCAGGACTTTTAACAGTATGCTGTCAGTATGAAGCTGAAAAAAGACAAACTTGACCGACAGTTTGCAGATGGGATACTGCAAGGTAAGAGAACAGAGCTGTGTGATGAGCGAGTTTCGTTGCAACCGTTTAATGCAGCATGTAGGACTTTTAACAGTACGCTGTCAGTATGAAGCTGAAAAAGACAAACTTGACCGATAGACAGCAAGCTGAGGGATCACAGTTAAGGAGTCAGCAGCAAGGAAGAAAACAGTTTGAAGGCTAAGTGCATTCCCTCTTCCAAAAAGTATACAAGAGTAATGCCATAAAGAATCATAAAAGTTGACAACAGTACAAGATATAATATGTGCAGTGGAACTAATTGAAGCTAGAGTTAGTTGAATGACTGACATGAATTACTACAGATGGATATAATGGAAAACAAAGTTAGACATATTGTTATATTTAACAACTTTTCTTTGGGTAAGAGTATTATGAACAACACAGTATGTTGTAAGAAGAAAAATGTAAACATTTTGGAGTTTCTCCATGAATATATAATGGCACAGTTATAACAGGCATAAGAAATATCAAAAAGCTCGTTTCAGAAGCAATAGAAAGAGAGGCTGTTTCAATATTTTATGCATATTCTGGTGTGTAGACTTGAATAAAATGACGTAGGGTGACAAGATAGACTAAAATGATAATTGATCAACAAAATTCAATGTGGTACAAAATATACCAAAAAAGGATGTATATGAACAAAGAGAGACAGCTTGAAGAGATCAAGGACAGGGAACGTCATGTGAAAAATTTTATTTTTGGAAATGATGCTGCATTATTGTAATAACATTCCTGATGTGGTAATAGGGTAAATGCTGCTTAGAAAACATTTAAGAATATGAGTGCAAATTAAAATTATGTATTAAAACAGACACACACACACAAACACACACACACCCCTACAAGAGGAGCTTTGCCTCACATGGATGGGAAACCTATTCCAGAGATACTTAAAAATACAGGTGATCTTGAATTGTTTTGTACAAAACAGGAATTCTCAGCATTATTACTCAATTTCCATTGGGCTGATCATAACAGTAGTGTGCTGCAAGTGATTCAGTGCATGGTACGTCCGTTTCCAAACTGTTGTGTGATTTCTAAGTAGGGGTATGTGTATTATGTGTATATGTGATGCCAATCACTGCTACCAATATGTGATGCCACCAATATGTGTCATCCCCACACTGGGTCAGTAATCAAGGATTCTGAATCCTCACCTCTGATACTGGAGAGGGATGTGCGCTTGAAATACAAATGGATACACTCAGTATCTCCAGTTGCAGACCTCTCTGCATCAAGTACAATTTCCCTTAAGAGCACACAGGGAACATACACAGCCCAGAATCTGGATGTCTCTATGTCTGTCTCCTTCCAGATCCCCAGTAAGACTCCCCCACTGGTACAGCTGTAGGATTAGGTCTTCAGCTGAGTGTCCAAACCAAGTTCTCCAGCACCCTCTCTGTAAAACCAGTGGTTCATGTCCCTCCCCCATGTAGCTGACAAACACACACTTTAAAATTAAATTTTCACACACACATACACACACACCTGGGAAAGGCATGCATAGTTTACTGCTCTAGCAACTTTGCCGAGACTACAATGTAGTTATCACTGCCACCAGTCAGTTACTACAAGGCTCTTAAAAGGGTATCCAATTATACTGTGTAATAATAATACTAATACAACTGGTAGTAGTTCGCCAAGATGGCTAGGCCTTCTGGAGTGGCCCACACAGTGTCAGCAAATAAATATAGGCACTCTGCAAAGTTAGATACTTTCTACAAGGACCAGCTACAATAAAAGTTTTAAATATATTTAATAATAAATAATAAAAGTACATGAAAATACTGAATATACATTCACAGTAAACAGAGTTCAGATCACAGGAAATATTGAAAAGAACATTGATGGATAGACTCAGACAAATAAAGAAAAACAATATCTAAACTTAGCTTCACTATATTCTTGACTGAATCTAAGAGAATTTTATTGTTCCCTAGTTACGTTGCTTACTACTGCTAGGCAAGATGCTGTGAGTGAGGGTCTTTTCTAGTCAGGCTTTCCAAACTGAATACTCAATACTCTGACATTTCTCTTTGTAATATCTAAAAAATAATTTCCAAGAGGGTTAGCAGAATGACCTCATCTTGTCACCTGACTCTAGGTTTGCACAGTATTCCTCTTTGAAGCTGAGACAGGAAGTTAGCACAGATGGCCACAATACACATCTAAATGTTTATGGCAGTGTCTGGGGCCTCTCTCTTTTAATTGAACTAATGGACAAAAGTTCTTGCCCAGACCCAGAGTCTCTGTTCCTTTTCAGCACTATGGGGTAACTTTTAATGATTTAACAGCTCATTTACATTTCCCTTAACATTTCTTAAAAATACTACTATTACTAATAATAATAATGCTACTGTGCCAGGATCCTCTATTAAAACATATACATTTAATTTGGCTACAATAATACAGGTACATTTCTCTTCATTTCAACAGGGTGCACTGTTGTCACATTTCAACACAAGCAAATCTCACAAATAAATTTTCAACATAAACATCTGTACAAAATCAGTTTGATATACAAATGACATACAGTTCTAATGCATCTATAACACAGCCATCTTGTAGAAATCAGTTTGATATTCAAAGGACATATTCTTCACAAAACCCCAGCTGACTATGCTGACACTTGCCCACATCATCACAGTATATATATGAGAGGACTTCTTTGATTTTTCAAAGATTTTTTTCTGCTGGCACAAGTGATTGAAATATCAGGTAATGGTAGTGTGCCATACTTTGTACATACTTTGTGTGAGATTGAGGTACAGTGGAGGCTGGGAATCTCCTTTTTCCCAGAAGTTCTTCTAGGATTTGGTATATCTAAGTAGCTGGGGGGGGGGGGTTCAAGGGTCTTGTGCCCCAGCAAATTCTTTTTTTTTTTTTGTAATTTACATATTTTGAGTTTTGATCATTTTTAGATTGAAGTTTTAGTGTTTGATATTGTGTTGATTATACATATGATACTCATTATATATAAACATATGCAAGGAGTGTTGGGATGCAGTTCTCCTTGCTCCCCATTGAAAATTACTCATTTTGTGAAGATTTATTGATCTGAAGAAGTTTACTTCATTTGGTCTTCAACCTGTGGGTCAGAGGATCTGAATTGGATCCAACACTGCCGCATAACCAGCATCTGATCCGAGCTCCAAGCCCCTCCCCTTACCCATAATGCCCCCTGTCTCCTTCCTCCCTTCAGATCTCGTTTGCTGCTGAATAGCTTGCATCATCATAATCTTGCGCTCAGAGTGATTTTCATGGTGAGTAGTTAGTTTTTTTATCTCTGTTTGATTTCTGTGTTTCTTCTATCTTCCACAGCGCTCCTTATCCATGTTGGGCATCAATATTTAAAAAATAAAAGCTGCTGTCGTCGTCATTCCCCACCTTTAACTTTTCTGTATTAGTGAGTGTGTGTGTGACTGTGTGCCTTTTGGTGTTCCCAGTTAGGAGTATGGCTGATACCACTAAGCCTGGATTCAGGAAGTGCGTAGTGTGTGGCCATAAGCTTTCCCCAGCCAATGGCCACACACTGTGTGCAGTTTGCCTGGGAGCAGCCCACTTGCTTTCCCCTGCACTATCTGCAAGAGATTCAAACTGCAGGCTCTTAAGGACAGAAGGGACAAGCTGATCCTGAAGGGTTTGCTCACCTCTTCAGGGACGGCTATCCCTGCACCTCCGGCTTCTGCCACTTCTTCCTCTGCTTCTGTCTCATCTCCTTCTCAGGCCTCTGGGACTCAAACTCCTGCCAAGAAGCCTGGGGAAGGAGAGAAGCACCATAAAAAGGACAGACCCAGAAAGCGGTCCCCAGACCACTTGGCTTCGATCGGGCCTCCACATAAGTCTAAGGACCCCCCCCCCACCAGGCCTAGTACTCCCTAGCTCCATTCTCCAAGGTTCACCTCAGAAATGGAGGTGTCTCTGTCTCCTTTGAGGGTTTCCCCTCATCGCCACTCCAAGATGTTGTCCTTGGCCTCCTCTTCCCATTCTACCTGTAGCCTTAATGAGGAGGAGATGGACAAGATGATGTGGAAGTTCATCCGCACCCAAGTCCAAATGGGAGTCTTGCCAGCCCCCTCACTCTCTGGAGTAAGGAGCTCGCAGATCTTTTTCACCCTAATAACTCCTCCAATCCAACCTTTGGTTTTGGAGTCCTTGGATCTGAAGACTCTCGTGGTCGAGGGAATCATTGCCGATGGTACTTGTACCTCGATGCCAGCCATCGCCTTGAGTGTGTCGGATCCAACCAGGTTTGATCTGAGCTCTCGCAGCCATAACCTCTGTGTCAGATCCAACAGGGTTCTGTCAGCTCGAGTTTGTAATAGTGCAGTCTTCCCCATGGCATCTCGGCTACTGCAGTCTCAGCTCTGACTCCCCTGTCATATCCGAGGGGGACGGTGCCTATGTTTGTTTCTCAGGACGTCCTCTCCCCATTGAGCTTTGATGTGGTGAAGAGGGTTCTCTCGAGTGCACTGAGACCCATGACCATTTTGTCCTTGGACTCTGCCCCGACTCCCTTGGTTTTGGGTATGGGCCTGACCCTCCTGCCATCTCAGGGACAGTCTGTGCCTGGTTTGCCTCAGGAAGACCCCATTCAGGGGAAGCAAGAGGTTTCCGAATTCCCCCCAGATAGTCCCACTGAGAAGGTTCCTCACAAACGGGTGTGCAAAAGGAGGCACTTGGACTCCTCCCCAGAGTCCCTCACCAAAGACACTGACTTGGAGGGAGGGGAAAGTTCCTCTGATCATCCCCCTCAAGGATGCCTCCTTTGGAGACATCATGGAACTCTTTTAATGGGGGGGGGGGTCCATCCAAAAAACAACTCTGGAAGAATCGGTGTTCCTAGAGGCATTTGATTCAGGCACTTCTACCTCCTGGGTGTCCCACACTGTGGACCCACTTGTGGAACTCATAACATCTCGGGCATGGAAGGAACCAGGCACCATGGAGCCCATCCCCAAGTGACCAGATAAGGTCCTCAGTCCTCCATCAGACAGGCCTAGTTGGATCAAGGGGTCCCCAGTGGATGCTATGGTGGTGGCAGCCACCACAAAGAAAGAGCTCATGCAGAAGAGCTCTATGGTCCATCCTCCTGACTGGGAGTCAAGGAACATGGACCATCTAGGAAAGTGGGTGTATGCTTCAGCAACCTTTAGTATAAGGGTGCTGAACTATATGGCGCACGTCCTTCAGCTGCAGTGAGAGTTAGTTAAAGAGGTCGCCGAGTAACTTCTGGAGCCCATGTCAGCGGAGGCAAGACGACGTTCTCCACACATGGGATCTCACTTCTGTACTTCAGGCTTTAGTCTCCTCTACTTGTAAGCCTACAGATTTTGTAGATTTGCAGTATCTATCTTGGAAGACTGCTTTTTTGTTAGCTATTACATCTGCCAGGAGAGTATCGGAATTTCAAGCATTGTCCATCATAGCTCCTTACATGATTTTCATAAGGACAGGGTTTCCCTGTGCACTAATTCATCCCTCCTTCCCAAAGTGGCATCAGACACTAATATTAATCAAACTATCAATCTTCCTGCCTTTTTTCCTAATTTTCGGAACAGGAGTGAATATAAATTGCATTTGCTAGTTGTACACAGGCAATTGAAGTTTTACTTACACTGAATGATATCCTTTCATAAATCAGATCAGTTGTCTCCTATTCAAAGCCATTCTTTGGGAAGCCAATTTCTAAAGTGACTATTGCTCATTGGATTTCTGAATGCATTATTTGAGCATATTCTATCAAAGGAATTTCCCCTCCGGGTCAGGTAAAAGCCCATTCCACCAGGTGTATGGTCACTTCAGTGGCTTTTTGGTCCAGGGATTGTATGATATTTGTCCTGCAGCCATCTGGTCCTCATCTCATACTTTCATCTCACATTGCAAATTATCCAGGAATAGGGCATCCATTAGCTCCACAGTGCTCCAGAATATCCTTCCATAAGGGCCACCCAGGTGTTTGTAGCTGGGGACTCTGTCCCACAGGTTGAAGACCAAATTAAGTCAACTACTTCTGATAAAAAAAGTTATGTACTCACCATAACATTCCATCTTAGTAGTTGTACTTCATTTGTCTTCAACTATCCCCCCTCCTTCCCCCGACCTTGTCACTATTGTCCTGGCCTTGTATTTTGGAGATGAACATTCCAGAGCATTCCCTTGGTATGCTTGACTCAGGAATTTGGGGGGGTGCCGATAGGGGTAAGGTCTTATTTGGGTTGGGTTTTGTTGAGCAGCAAACTCGATCTGAAGGGAGGAAGGAGATAGGGGGCATTATGGGTAAGGGGAGGGGCTTGGATCAGATGCTGGTTATGCTGCCACGTCGGATCTGATTCAGATCCACAGACCCACAGGTTGAAGACAAATTAAGTACAACTACTCAGATGGAACGTTATGGTGAATACATAACTTTTTGTTTCCTGATAACACGTTGCATCATTTTGTTCTGTTACTGAATGTATCCTGATCAAAAGCTTATATATATATATAACACACACACACACACACACACACATTATATATATACACACATACACACACACACACACACACACACACATGCATACATGAACACGTGCATGCATATATATTTATATATACAGAGAGAGATACAGAAAGAAATAAGATGCACTTCGGTTTTACAAATTAAATGACATATTTCTGGGATGTTATGGCGGTTGAAAAGAAAATCCATGGATATTTGTGAACATCCAAAATATATTGCAAATAGTGATCAGAGATCCAAATTAATCCCAACCTCAGGAACTGTGCAACAGAATTGTGTTATAAAGCCACTACATTTCCATGCTGGATATGCAAACATACACATGCTAGATAAATGATTAAAAAAACAAAGCTCACATCAGTATTTAAGTATCTAGATGCCATAGCCGGCCTTAGGCATAGGCCAACTAGGCGTCCGCCTAGGGCGCCGCTCTAGTAGGGGTGCTTTCCAGTATTTATTTGGTATAGGTAGACCAGGATGGGGGCACCGGGTGGTGTGGTGAGGGGCGCCATGGAGCCCTTTTGCCTAGGGCACAAGTTGACCTAAGGCCACTCCTGCTAGATGCTTAAAATATGTTTTCATCAATCTTTTTTCCCACAATTGCAATTTACTTAAGACCTACCTAGTAACTATGTCACAACATTACTATTTAAAATGTAAGATAATATCACTGATTGCAACTGAATGATCCAAGCCCCTAGAGTAACTTTAAAAGTAATATTTATAAGTTGCTCTTTAGTTTTGGCAGTGATTTTTGATTCTGCAATTTTTCACAAATCCTGGTAGAGAGTACTGAAAAAAATGTTACCAGCTATGTCACACAGTATTTTATACTTTGCCATACTGCCTGCCTCATAACATAATAATGCCATGAATTTTGCTAATGTTGTCATGTCAGTTTGGTGGGAAATTGTTTATCGCATGGCATTTAGTGGAAGACAATGAGAACTGGCCCTCTAATATGCAGACTGTATCAACGCTTTGCAGTGCATATATTTATACCAGCAACACCGCATAGACTTCTAGGAAGGAGAAAGTACTTGGGGATCTAACAGCTTAAAAATATAAATGATAAGAAACAAACAAATATATAATTAAGCATGTCTCTGCAAGAAGAAGTAAGTGCCATACAACCATGACATTACAATGCAGTGATGTAGTAGAAAACAAAACTAATGATTTATAAAGATTAACTCAGCACTGCACAACAGTGCATGACTAGCACACACATTTGAATACAGGATATTGTTAGTCTGGAGTCATTTCATCAATGAGCTTTCTTAGCACAAACACACCAAAGGTATTTCATTCAACAAATGTAGCAAACAGACATTTACTTACATCGTAGAATACTCCTACACATTTTCATCTTGAATATGTAGATTTCACACAGAAATTAATTTCAGGATTTAACAACATCCATTAGTATGTACCCGTGGTGGGGGTGCTGCGGTAGCATTGTCGCCTCACAGTAAGACACTCTCTGGTTCGATTCTCAGCTAGAGCGTCTTCTGCATGGAGACATGCGTGAATGGGCATACCTTCATTGAAGGTTGTGCGTCAGGCCTGGCAAGCCAGTATGTAAAAATCAACTGCCAATCATTAGCGGACCGGAGTTCCGCTGTGCGACCCCTAACCGGGAAAAGCCGAAAGACACAAACAAACAACATCCATTAGTATATGAAATAATGAGTATACTTGTTATGACTTGGGAAGATCCCAGTGCAATCGCCCCTTTGAGTCCCAATCTAGTTTCTTTTTTTGTTTTGAAAGATTGCGGACTTCAACGGATTCTCACTGGGAACACCAAAAATAGAAACATCGATCTGAGTCGACCTGAGTATAGGAGTCTAAAACTTCCCTCCAAAAAGACCATTCATATTATGAAGCCCAAACAAGGGTAAAGGTGTAGCTTTAATCAATCACGTGGATTATTCCAGCCACATGTTCCTGTATATCATGCACGATGTCTTTTAAGAAGTAAAATCAATTATGTCAATCACGCGTACAGGTCTATAGGTTTGCTCATTAAAGATTTATTGGATACGGGGGCATTTCTCTACCACAGTGTAATTTCCTGACTGTTTCTAAGTCCTGTTATTTTCTGAATTCTGAAAGCACACAAGTCCACCACCGCTCCACCCATGTGTACTATTATTTCTGATGGTGATCTCTTACTAAACCACTTGTAATTTTTGTAAAACTAAAGCTCAGGCAATTCCTACATTATTTTCTGGGTGTCTTGAAAGACTCATGAAACTTTATGGATAAACTGAAATCTGTTAGTTTTGATTCACATGACTTGCTGGTCATTGGGGATGTGAAGGACCTTTTAACACTCATCCCTCAGGAAGCTTGAGTGGACTGGTTCAGGGGTTCACATGTTATCTTATCTTCTCTGAACATTAACACTGTTGGATGTCATATAGAAATTTTCCTGAAATCCATTTTTTTTTTTACTTTAGAAAGGGAATTTTTTAGGCAAGTGTCTGTTGTGGCCATGGAGGCAGCATGTGTACTTACTTTTACCAACATCATCCTATGCTACTAGAAGAAGAATTCTGTTATGAGTATCCCTTATTACCAATATCTTAATTTACATCTGATTTTTGGATTTGCTTTTTCATATGGAAACCTATCAGAATATTATTAAAAAGTGTATCAAGGGGATATTATGGACATTTTTTTATCTCATGGGTTCTATGGACTTCAAAATTCCATTCATGGATATTTTGGTATACAAGGAAGGATATGGGACATTCTTGTTCAAACATTTATAGGAACTCCACATACTCAAGTCAGGTTTTGTATTTTGACAGTGGTCAAAGGACAATTTATCAAAACATCTAGTGTCAAGTATCCATTCTCAGCTGTTCATAGGTTGGTACTATGCTATCAGCCCTAGGGCCTATACAAGCCTAGCCATAACAATTCCCTGGCTATTTCTTCCCACATTATTTACTTTCCTGGACCCCTGTCTAGCAGGGCGACTGACGTGTTCCCTGGGGTGAATTTCCTTTCTCCCATCCAATCGTCAAGGTTCCTCTTGAAGATGTCCAAAGAGGCACTCTGCTTGACATGTATGGGCAATCTATTCCAGAGTCTGGGGAGTCTCTGGGTCAGGAACCTATCCCTACAGCATGTTTAGTTTATTGTGATTACAAGGTTTAGATCCCTGGAGCGTGTAGCTCTGAGGGATTGGGATTTCTTTAAGTGTAGCATGTCCAACAGCTCTGGGTTTGACATGGCCTTGTATGTTAAGCAGAGATCGCCTCTGAGTAGACGATATGCGACAAAGTATAGCTGGAGTTTTTTAAGGCGGTCAGCGTAGGGCATCTGCTTTAGGCCAGTGATTCTTTTAGTGAGGTATTTCTGAGGCCTTTCCAGTTGTTGCAGATGTCTTGAGAGGTACATACCAAATGGTGCATTGTATTCTATAATGGGTCTAATGAAGGATGAGTACAGTGGGACAATCACCTCCTTTTTTCTGGATGAAAAGCCCTTCGTGATGAGGTGTGCCACATAGAAGGATTTCCTGACTGTTGTGCCGATGTGGTTATCGAAGGTGAGACCACTGTCCACCTGTGTCCCTAAGTCTCTTATCACACTTTCTGTGTTTAGTGTCCTGCCACCTATATGGTAATTCATGGATACATGTTTTTTCCCAAAGGGGATAACAATACATTTCTTGGCATTGAGCTTGAGCCCATGGCTCTGGCACCAAGCATCTGTTTCTGTAAGGCCCTTTTGTAGAGTATCCACATCATTTGGGGATTCAATAATGGCTCCCAGTTTGCAGTCATCTGCAGACTTTGTTAGCCAGAGTTCCTTAGTGTTGACCTGTACTTCAGAGAAGTAGATGCCAAACAAGAGCGGCCCCAGGAATGAACCCTGAGGTACTCCACTTGTCACTTGTCTGGAGCTGGATTTGGAGTCGGCTACTTTTACAGTGTGGGTTCTATCAGTAAGCCATTTAGCAACCCAATGGGTGACATAGGGATTAATGCCCAACATAGTAAGTTTATCTATGATTCCAGAGTGGGGGATGGTGTCAAAGGCCTTGGCAAGGTCTAGATAGGCTGTGTGGACCACCTTACCCTTGTCCATGGCTCTGGAGACTGATTCAAAGAAGTCAATCAGGTTCAGGAGACAAGATCGGCCCTTCACAAACCCAAACTGGGTGGGGTCCAGTGTTTGAAGGTTGCCAATGTCTTTGTTTATAAGTTCCATGATAATACATTCCATGGCCTTGCAGATAAGGCTTGTCAGACTGATGGGAGAGTAGTTTCCGGGATCCAAGGTGGATCCCCCCTTGTGGATTGGGATAACTGTAGATCTGCGCCACTCAGTGGGCACGAAACCTGAGGTGAGGCTATGATTAAACATGACACTTAGGTGAGGTGCCAGTTCATATTGTAGTTCATGTAGTACACAGCCCGGGATGTCATCTGGTCCCATGGATGCTGTATTCTTGGCTTTAGAGAGTGCGTTTTGTACCTGTGTGGCCGTTATTACTGGAATTTGGCAATCTTCTGGTATTGAGATGGGCCATTTAGGGGGTGAGAGGGGGTGAAGTTGGTACTGAATCAATCTGCCAGGATATTGGCAATATCCTTCGGATCAGTATATTTAATGCCATTCTGTTTTAGCTCAGAGCAGATCTGAGCATTGCCATTTAGATTCTTGACATAGTTATAGAATGCTTTGTGGTTGTCTTTGGAATCTTTGGCAATTTTATTTTCGTAACTAGCTTTGGAGGATTTTATGAGGCATCTCAGTTTCTTACTGAGGCTAGTAAGGGAGTTTTTTGCATCCTGGGATTTTTCTCTTTTCTGCAAAAGTTTCTTCCTTTTGTTGTAAAGTTTGTTTATGGCAGGGGACCACCAGATTGGCTTCCTTTTTTTGGATGAGAGCATTTTGGTTCTATTTGGGATGGCACGATTCATGCATGAGTGGATGTGCTCATAAGTGCCTTAGTGTAGGATTCAACAGTTGAACTTTCAGTTCCCATCTGCATGGGTGTCATGAAGTTTGTCACTTCTGACTTGAGTAGCATGAAGTTGGCTTTGGAGAAGTTTTTTATGGTGGTTTCTTTACTGGGGGGGTGGGGGTGGGATGTGGATATTAAGGGTGATTAGCTTATGGTCAGACCTGACTAACGAGAGGGTGACCATAGGTATGGAGCATTGATTGCCCATGTTGGTAATGACCAGGTCTAGGATATTGGAGCCCCTGGTGGGACTATGGATTAGTTGATCCAGGGCGTTGGAATTTATGAATTCCAAGAACCGTTGCGCAAAGGTGTTGGGACATGAGTAGTTTTCCCAGTTAGTGGCAGGGTAGTTAAAATCACCCAGTATTAGGGTGTTTGGTTCTATCTTAATATTTTCCAGTATGTTTAGAAAGGTGTAGTGAAAATCTTGGGGTATGGTGGGGGATCTGTAGCAAGCTACAATTTGGATTGCAGTCTTACCTAGTGTTAGTTGCACTTGGAGAATTTCAGACACATTGTGTTGGCCAACTAGCCTGGTGGTGTGAATATCCTTGGTGAATACTGACACTCCTCCACCTTTAGTGTTTCGGTCCTGGTTTGGTGGCCGAAAAGTGTGGTAAGAGTTGTAGCCTGGTATTGCAGGGGTGCTCTCTGGAGCCTTGAACCAGGTCTCAGTTACTGCACAGATATCGATGTTCTCCATTTTTAGGAGTGCCTCGAGAGAGTGCATTTTGAGGTTTAGACTTCTAGCATTGAGTAGCATTACCTTCAGATTTTGCATGCTTGTACCTGTTACAGTGGTGGTTTTGTCCTTTGAAGTTTGCCTAAAAAAGGCACTATAGGGGTTTTACCCACATAGAAACTGTTACAAGAGCAACAGGTAGCTAGGTAGACTAGCGATTCATACTCCTGCAAGTGGCTACAAAACTTTCAAGAAAAAACATGCCCAGTTACTGGGTGTATAAAGCATAAATCTGAAGAGATGGAAGAACATGCTTTGCAACTGTAGCAAGGAAACGTCCTTGACAAATGCCTTAGCTTATCATTCCTTGCAATGTCCAGGGCATACTTGTTTTAATTTTAAGGTTGGACAATTGTAATATCCTAGTGCTAGGAAGGGTGATTTTAACAATCATATTGAAATGTGTGAGCTTAAACGGATCATCTCTTTACAAACCTATAGACAACCAGGACTCAACAGTGGAGTCTCCCTTAAGCCTGCACTGCCTTGCAAGAGATGATTGCTTACAGGTTGTTTAGGTATGTTAATAGCTGTTAATGTTCTAATGTGATTGACTCATTCTTACAATGACTTGTCTTAAGTTTGTGAATTTTTAACACAGTTTTTATGTTGGTCTGAAGAAGCGGTAACCCAGCAAAAGCGCTAACCTTTCTGAATAAATTTGGCTGCTTTTATTTTTATCTACACTTGTATTTCGGCTGGTTACTTTTATTAGCTCTTGCACCATGTTGGTTGGCTCACGTTTGTTGTTTTTCTCTGTTTACTGCTGTATGTGAGTCACCTTCAGCAGTTGGCTGGCTTGTTTTTCGGTTATTTCCATTTCTGACAGACAGCAATATATGTATTCTTAAAAAGACAATTTACATTATCAACATTTCACTCCAAATGAGAGTTCAGTGATTGTCTTTGAATTGCTCTACTGTGCTGTTTCAATCATGGTGTACTGCTCCGTCTATTCAGGTAGAAAGAGGATTGTACAGTATTCCTGAATACCCTTCTTCAGTTTTTACCCAAATGCTTGGGATTTGTAGAAGTTACAGAATAAACTGTATCAAGCATGCAGTGTTGGTTGTTTTATGCAGTTTGCTGTTAATGTTACAATAAAAATGGAAGGGCCATTACAATGAAATTAACTACAGGGTATTAATGTACACACTCTTGTTCTTGTATGCATGCGCATGCTGAAGCACACACACAGATATTGGAATGCTGAACTTTCAAAATTTAAATTAACAGTTAAAATCATTGTCACTCAGAAAAGGCACTGCTAACAAACTTGTTTCCCACTCAGTTAGTAATTCAGAATAGCAGCTGCAGAATGCCTTGTTTTCCACAAACATTCACATACAAAATAAAGTTTACCTCACAATCTGAAAGGATATGTAGAAATAAGCTGATAATAACAGTCATTGAAGAGGTATGATTATAAAATATCCTGACACTAACTTCAATCAACAGCTTTACAATTAAAGCCGATGAATATTCATGTCGAAAGCAGAAGTCATTCTCAGAATCCTAAGATAGAAATCCAGAGAGATTTAATGTGCATTTTTAAACATCCTTAAATGAATAACAGGCAACTCATCTGACTAGAACCAGTGTGGTATGAAAGTTTGACTTCATTAAACATAGTCTTGGCTGATTGGAAATCTAAAATTGTGTTTTCTGTGTAATAGACCTTTTCTCAGCCCCAGCCCATTATCAAAAGAAGCGGTGATGAGGCAGGCATGGTCCAGTTCCTTCTGGATTTCATCTACTTCAGTATTTATGAAGAGCAGCTGTTAAGCAATCTGGAGTAGATGCATAATGTTGCCATTAGTGAGAGGTAAAAAGGCAAAAGGAAGAAGATGGATAGTCAGCACTGCATCATGGGTGCAATGACCTTCACAGGGCTGACAGAAATTACAAATCTGGAATGTTCCCAATAAGTGTTCAGCAACATCATCTTACCTGGTGAGCATTATAATTCAGTAAGCAACATGTTGGAAGAAAGCTGGCTCAAATTACTTGTGTGTGTGTGTGTGTGTGTGTGTGTGTGTGTGTGTGTGTGTGTGTGTGTGTGTGTGTGTATATATATATATATATATGTGTATATATATATATATATATATATATATATATATATGTATATATATACACATATACATACACACACACAAACAAAACTAAGGAGCCAAAGGTTTAGCATTTGCTTTTAATTATTACAGTACAGAGAATGAAGACCTACATATATTCCAAAGAATTAAATGAAGTACAGTCCATGTTACTGATTTCAGCATAGGATTTCTATTATTTTTTTTTTTAAATCAGGAAGTCTTAGTCATTTTATCCTGAAATTAATGCTGTACATATAAACACTGCATTTAGAGTTTACAGAAAATAATTATATGTTACTTAAAGGGGGAGATGAACTAACAAAAGGTAATCAGTGATAATGGGAAATGTAGAAAACTAACATTTCACACAAATTTTATTTAACTTGCGCAGATGTAAATGAAACTACAGGAATGTTACAATTGCCCCATAGTAAAACAATAATTCAAAAACTGCAGTCATAGCGACAATGTGCAAGGCATAAACAAGAAAAATACTACCAGCTAGGGGACATTTCTCAGAAATACACTTTTCTGGTCAAAATAATTAAATCAGTCATAAAATGTAATAGCATTTGTAGATTCTTGAGTTGTTCCTTGATACATACCTCAGTAGTTAAAAATGTTTTTCTTTTTATACATAAAATATCATTCATTGCAGAGAGAGAAAGTGTACTGTCCCATTCAAATGAATTACACTCCACTCTAAGAGGTAAAACCCCACATCTCATCTGAGATGGATAACTGTACTAAAAAAGTGGATCACTGCAGGTACTTAAGTGTCCTAAAATGAGAGCTACCATTATTTCTTGCAGCAGTATAGTGACATATAGCACTGTGATGTATTATTTATTCTAATTTTCAAAGCATTTCAATTAAAAATAATTACAAAAATGTTACTGCACATCTCCTATTTGATTAAAAGAAAAAATGCACCCTGCAGCCACCTTTAAAAAATAAAACTGTTAACTTTTATTGCATTCTTCAGAGTGTCACCATCTACGATATCTTGCAGAATGCAAATATAATAATACCATGTACATGAGTGAGTATAGTAAACTCCATTGCTAACCCAGTGACTTCCATGAAATTTCATGATCATCTTTTTACTGATTTGATCCACAAGAGAAAAAATAGGGGTGCCCAGAGAGTCTGTGGCTGTGTTGGCTTGTCAGAGAGAAATGCTCAATCTGTCTTCTTTTTCACTTAAAACACTGAGAAAATCACTTTCTGGGCTCTTAACTGAAAGTACGGTAGCTTACAGCAGACAGAAGTTACTAGAAATCAAGCAGCTTCCAGAGCTGTGTTGCTGATTGGATTACCACAGTCTGTGGAGTATGTGGGACCCATAACTGTTAACTTTCCATCTCCAAAATGAAAAACACTAGCCCTCATAATGTGGAACAAATGGACAAAATGTGCAACACATACTAATGGCTTACTAACAACTTCAACCAGGAAGGACATAGGATGGTTAAAATATGCTGGTTTTACTTATAAAGAAGCTCTTTTAATGACTTAATATGATTAATTTCTATTTATCATGGATTTTACTAAAAAATTCCTAACACTGAATGTGTGACAGACCCTTTCAATGTGGAACTTTGAGGAACATGAACTTTTTAAGATCCCAAAATGAGTTATGTCCCTTGTAATGAGGTACTTTTGAGAGGTATGTCGGGGCTTACTTCACTCTCAGAACTCCTGGATCTTCGTATTTTAACCCAGCATGCTCTAAGGTGCCTGAAACAACAGAAAGAAGGCTTTGGAACACTCCAGACAAGGTATAAGAGGAAAAATGGCAGAGAACCAGAAAAAAAGGTTGCACAGCTGGGATTGCTGTAAGTTGAAGACTACTCCTCACAGCCCTGGACTGCCAGCCATACTGCTAGCTAATGTGTGCTCCTTGCACAACAAGATGGACTTTTTAAGGCTGGAAGTCTCCACAAAAAACAAGGTGAGAAATACTTGTTTATTGATATTTACTGATACAAGGTTGCAGACCAAGATCAGTGATATTGCTGTTAACTTACAAGGTTTCACACATTTACATGTAGACAAATGCCAAGTCTTGTGTGGAAAGGCCAAGGGAGGTAGAGTCTGTATCTATGTTAATGAAAGATGGTGCAAGAAATGAGAGATTGTACAGACACACTTCTCTTATAATTTAGAGTTCCTGTCATTAAAATGTCAACCTTTTTATGTACTCAGGGAGTTTAATGGAGTCTATGTATTAGTGGTGTACATTCCACCCAGTGCTAGTACCACTGAAGCCCTGAACAAACTACACAACTCTATCTGTGAGCTACAGAGTAAAGATTCAGACTTTGCACACATGGTAGCAGGTGACTTCAATTGAGCTGATATGAGAGAGGTGCTAGCCCACTATTATCAATATGCATACTTTCCCAAATGAGGTACAAGCATTTTGGACAAGGCATATACCAACATAAATGGAGCCTACAAGGCAGTACAACGACCTAATATAAGAAGTTCTGATCACCTTTCCCTCTTGTTTCTACCAGCCTCCAAACCTGCTCTGATCAGAGAAAAGCCCACGGTGAAGCAGATGAGGGTTCGGCATGAGGGGGCAATAGAATGTCGCCATGACTGTTTTGAAAGTACCTGTTGGGATGTAATCAGAGATGCAGCCATGTCAGACCAACAGGTAAACATAGATGTCTACACAGAAGCAGTAATGGCATACATCTCAAAGTGTGTTGATGACATACTATCACCAAAAGTATCACAATTAGAGCAAACCAAAAGCCTTGGCTCACTAGTAAATTCTATGAACTCCTGAAGGCATGGAATGCAGCATTCATGTCAAAAGACAAGGAAGGTCTAAGGGAAACCAGAGCAAATCTAAAAAGAGGCATTAAAAAGGCTAAGAGGGAGTATGGAAGAAGGATACAGAGTTGCTTCGAAGGCATGAAGGATACTAGGAGTCTTTGGCAAGGGATACAATAGATCACGGATTATGAAAGCAGGGCAGCTCAGTTCAAAGACAGCACTGAATTCCTGGACATGCTGCACTCCTTTGGTAGATTCAAAGATAAAAATAACTTGCCTGAAACTAGATTACCCGCTGACCAGAATGAGGGGTTGCTCAGTCTTAACTCTGAGGAAGTGAGATGTCAGCTAAAGACATTCAACTCCAGGTAGGCTGCTGGTGCTGACAACATAATGTGCATAGTAGTAAAAGGGTGTGCAGATCAATTATGCGCAGTTATGACAGATATTTTTAAAACCTCCCTTGCTCTAGAAAAAATACCCTCTTGCTTCAAGTTAACAAATATCATCCCTCTTCCCAAAAACACCAATCTCTCTTGCCTGATTGGCTACAGACCAGTTACTTTAACTTCTAATGTGTTGAAATGTTTTGAGAGTACTGTTAAAAAGCACATATCAGCAATTCTACCATCAACCTTTTATCCTCTGCAGTTCACTTATCAGGCAAACAGGTCCACTGCCGATGCCATATCAGTGGCATTGGACATCTCATTTGACCATCTAGAGGGAAAGAACAAATATGTCAGGCGGTTGTTCATAGACTTCAGTTTGGCATTTAAAACTGTGGTTCTGATGTAACTTATCGATAAGCTAATCAATGTGGGAATTATCAAGCACCTTTGTAACTGGATCTTAGACTTCTTTATGAACAGACCACAGATGATATGTGCAGGAAATAACACTTTGGGATGCTTAATGCTCAACCCTGGTGTTCCTCAAGGATGCGTACTCAGCCCACTGCTGTTCACCATCCTTACCCATGAGTGTTCTGCACAACACAGCTCCAATCACATTATCAAGCTTGCAGATGACACCATGGTCATGAGCCTCATCAGAGATGAGGATGAAAGGGCATACAGAGATGAGGTCAACTCACTGATAAGACTGGTTGTGAGAAACAACCTAGACCTGAACATCAATAAAACAAAGGAAATCGTCATTGACTTCAGGAAAAGGTCAACTGCCCACTCCTCACTCAAGATTACTGATGAAGAAGTGGAAACAGTTAAAACTACAAAATTTCTAGGAGTACACATTTCAGAGGATCTCTCTTGGACTACGAATATGGGTCAAAAAGGCCCATCAACATCTCCACTTTCTGAGAAGGATCAAAAAAGAAAAGCTCCCACTTACTGTTCTCTCCACCTTCTACAGAGGAGCTATTGAGAGGATTCTCACCTGTAACTTAACTGTATAGTTTAGGAACTGTACAGTAGCTGAAAAAAAAGCTACAGAGAGTGGTGAAAGTTGCTGAGAAAATCATGGGCACAAGTCTACCAACAGTCCAAGAGCTATTCACAGTAAGAAACCTTAAAAGAGCCCATAAAATACTTAATGACTCCTTGCACACAGCTGGTTTACTCAACTCATCTGGCAGGAGGTACCACAGTATTCGCTGTGGGACCTCCACAGGATCATAGGATGTTACTAGGCTACTGGCCCTTACAAGCCTATCCAAGAATTTAGCCCATGTTCCAACAAGTCAACACCTGATGACCCTGTCCAGCAGGAGCAAAGGTGGAATCACAGGGGTGTATTTTCTCCTCTCCATCCAGTTATCCAGGTTGTGTTTAAAAAGGATTAATGAGGTACTTTGACATGGAGTGACGACCACGAAGTGCAGACACTTCCTACAAGTACCACACAGTTACGAAGGGACACATTACACATCTTCAGTTATCTAATTTTGCAGAATGCCCCCATTTTATCTCATATTTTTACTTTCATAAAATGTACATTTAAACAAAACCTATTATTTTATTAACTTTTCAAGTTAAAAAGATCACCATTTAAAAAAATTAATTTGCCCTGATTTTTGGGACTTTGTCTTATTTTTCTGGATAGGAGCTATAACACTGTTTCATTTAATTAAAACCAGTCAGCATGATTTTCATTTTACAAAGAATACAACTATGTGTCCTTTAAATTTAATAACTGATGGAATACAAAAAATGAAAAACAGTGTTTAAGTTTTATATGTTCCCCCTACATATATATAGGTACATAGGTATGTAATAGGCTATCTGCCTGAAGGCATCTATTAGTATGGCCAGAGTGTGCAGCTATCACCACACATGGGGTTAGTTCCCTAGGCCTCTGTGTAGTAGAGCTGATGAAGTGATCCATGGTGTGACAGTCCAGTTTCACATCAAGGCTCCTCTGGAAGAGTGTCAGTGAGGGACTCAGCTTAATGTAGGTTGGGAGCCTGTTCCAAAGCAAGGGAAGTCTGCAAGTTAGTAAAGAAAAGTGGAAGGAATATTGTCAGCTGATGCTGAGCATGGTTTTAATTTAGAGAGTAGAGTTTTGATGTAGCTAGTAGGTACAGGTTTGTGGGAGAAGGTATTTGAGGAGATAGTATTAGGATTAAGTTCAGAAAAGTTGGAGATCTTAGTAGTAGAGGAGTTTGGGTTAGGGTTCAGTAGCTTAGATACTGAATCAATAAAACAGGTATTGAAGATAATGGCAGTTTCTTCAGATGTCTTGTCTGGGCATATACAGATAAAAAATATAAGGTATATGAAATCGAGCACTATTTGAACTTTAAAAAGGTTACACAAACAATAATGTTAGCAAAAAATAATAATTAGTTTGTGTGAGTGAGAAGATTAGTGTTTGGAGACAGTGGAGGTAGTTAGTCTGGGTTTGCACAGGGGCATAGCCAGTGCAATTTAAGGTATGGTTTGAGTTTGGATTTAAATAGGGTTGTTGAAGAGTGAGAGTCTATTCCACAGAACGGGAAGTCTCTAGGGCACAAATCTGTCCCACCAGCAAGTCCTTTTGATGTCACAGACCAGGTTGAGGTTGTGCATGTGGGATACTCTAGTGGAGCTTGACATGTGGATATGCATCAGTCCCATCAAAGTGAGGTCTGAGATTGCTTTGTATGCCAGAGAGGGTCTATATTAGAACAACAAATAGTCTAAATATCAAACGGTCTAAAGACTGAAAATGCTGGACCTCGAACTCACTATTGTGCATGGTTGTGCCCCCCACACCCCCGGCTAATTATATATACCACCTCTGAGATCGCACTACAATGAGGAAAGTGCAAATATTCCGATCTTCACTGTACTGCGATCTCACTATAACATTTCGCTGTAAAATGCCATTCGATTAAATAACTCTTTGATCACATAATATAGACCTGTCAGAGAGAGGTCACCTCTGAGGAGTCTGTAGGAGACTGAGTAGAGGGACAGGGCTTTTAGCATATCTGTGTAGGGTAGATGTTTGAGACCCTGGATTTTCCTAATGAGGAACCTCTGTGGTCCCTCCAGCTGCTGCGTGTATTTTGTGAGGTACATACCAAAAGGGGCATTGTACTCAATAATGGGTCTTTCAAGGGAAGAATACAGGGATGTTATGACTACCTTTTCCCTGGATGAGATACCCTTACTAATGAGGTGGGTATGTAGAAAGCTTTCTGTACAATGGAGGCAATATGGTGGTCAAATGTCAGTTTGCTATCAACCTGATTGTCCAAGCCCCTCATGACTGACTGCATGCTTAGGACCTTGTTATTAATGTGATAATTTGTGGGGGTGTCACTGTCCCCAAAGGGGGATGAGGATGCATTTTTTGGCATTCTGTTTGAGGCCATGTTTCTAGCACCATTCATTTGTTTGGGTGAGACCCTCTTGGAGGATTTCTACATCACTAGAGGAATTGATAACAGTGCCCAGCTTGCAGTCATCTACAAACTTGGTCAGCCATATCCCACTGGTTTTGGCCTGCACCTCAGCAAAGTATATCTCAAACAACAAAGGCCCCAAGACTGATCCCTGGGGTACATCGCTCATTATGGGTCTACTGCTTGAGGTGACTTCCCCTATTTTGACTAGGTGGGTTCTATCAGTGAGCCAATTTGCTACCCATCTGGCAACATATGGATTGATGCCTAGTTGAGAGACTGTATTATACCTGAGTGGGGAATAGTATCAAAGGCTTTGACCAGATCAAGGTAGATGGTGTGCAATGTCTTCCGCTCGTCCATGGCTTTGACGACAGATAGTGCACTGATTAAATAAAGCACAAAACCGACAGCAAGGTACGTCGTGGTCAGGGCCTAGGCAAGGAGTACAGTACAAATGAAAATCTTTATGAGGTATTTGCTTCCCACAAGTAAAGCAATTATTAACTTTTACTGACATTGGTAAGGAGCAAGAAAAAGTTTCCCCAACGGGGTACTTAGCTTTAAGTTGAAGACTTCGGTTCTGAAACTTGAAATTGAAAATTTTAGGAGTCGGCCGACCGGCACTTGCAAACTGCTTCTGCTTCGGGCACCGCATGGCAGGAAAGAGTGAGGTAATGATTTCGGCTGCATGTTTTATACCCCTGGCAACCTGACGTCATGGAAGAAGGGACAGCAACTGACGCAGGACCCAAGACTTTGTTAATCAGGCCAACTGAGGGCAACCTGCCAGCAGATTACCCAAATGTAATGACTGCAACAGTGAAACATGAAGAACATCAGGAACCAGCCAAATTACACTATTAAAAAAAAAAAAAAAAACAGAGGCCTGTGTAGTAACTCTATCTGGATCATACAAGAATCCCCTTCCCATGAAGAAACAGCTTGGACTCTTTAGACAAAATATTCTACTACAAGCTCCAAAGGTGACAACAGTAACAGATATTCAGCTCTGTGCTAGTGTTTTTGAAGTACAGGAACAAATAAAATGCACAGAATAAACAGAGAAACAAAAAGGAGACAAAGATCAGAACAGAGGTAATGGCTGAATTCACTAGGCATAACACGGTTGCACAGTTTAAACAGGTATGCAGCAAATATTGTTTTTTTAATCAGAAATGCAGAAAATAGTTGAAAATAAGCATTTATCTTTTCTAGTCACTGTACCTATGAGTAAACAAGTACAAAGTGGTTTAAACAGTGGCTATTTAAGGCAGAGAAACAGTAACCATCCAAATTATAAAAAAGAGCTCTGTGTAGTAACTCTAGCTAGATCGCATCAGACTGAATCCCCCTGCAATGAAGAAACAGCTTGGACTCTCTAGAGAAAGCAACAAGTAAAATGCACACAGCAAATAGAGAAAAAAAAGAAGACAAAGATCAGAACAGAGGTAATGGCTGAATTCACTAGGCGTAAAAAAACAGCTGCACAGTTTAAACAGATATGCAGCAAATATTGGTTTAGTTAATCAGAAGTGAAGAAAACAGTTGAAAATAAGCATTTATCTTTTGCAGTCACTGCAGCTTTGAGCAAACAAGGACAAACTTGTTTAAACACTGACTATTTAAGGCAGAGAAACAAGAACCAGCCAAATCATCCAATCAAAAAAAAACAAAAACAGACCCCTGTGTAGTAACTCTGGCCAGGTCAGACTAGACTGCATCCCCATCCCATGAAGAAACAGCAGGCCTCTCTGACAAAAGATTGTACTACAAGCTCCAAAGATTGAAACAGTAATAGATATTCAGGTCTATGCTAATGCTTTTGAAGTACAGGAACGAGTAAAATGCACAGAACAAACACAGAAACAAAAAGGAGGCAGATTTGAGCAGAGGTAAGGATTGAATTCACTAGTTCTAAAAAACAGTTGCACAGTTAATATGCAGGAAATATTGTTTTAGTTAATCAGAGGTGCAGAAATCAGTTGAAAATAAGAACTTATCTTTTGTAGTCACCAAAGCTTTGAGCAAACAAGTACAAATTAGTTTAAACACTGGCTATTTAAGGCAGAAAAACAGGAACCAGACAAATTATCCAATCAAACAAAAAAAAAAAAAAAAACTCTGGCCAGGTCAGACTAGACTGCATCCCCATCCCATGAAGAAACAGCTAGGCCTCTCTAGACAAAAGATTGTACAATAAAAGCTCCAAAGGTCACAACAGTAATATATATTCAGCTCTGTGTTAGTGTTTTTGAAGTATAGCAACAAGCAAAATGCACAGAACAAACACAGAAACAATAAGGGGACTAAGATCAGAACAGAGGTAAGGACTGAATTCACTAGGCCTAAAAACAGTTGCACAGTTTAAACAGATATGTAGCAAATACTGTTTTAGTTAATCAGAAGTGCAGAAAACAGTTGAAAATAAGCACTTATCTTTAGTAGACACTGCAGCTTTGAGGAAACAAGTACAAAAAAATTAATTAACAGCTTCTACTCAACAGTGATAAGACTTATTAACTCAAACAACAGCCCTAGTGACTCCACAACAAATTAACTTAATAATAGTGTTTTCTTTAGAATGTGCAATATTTATTTTACTTAGTTATATATTTACATTCATGTGCAACTGCCTGTTACATGTCTTATGTAAATAATACATAAAAAGTGACAATTTTTGTTCATGTGCAATAATCGATCTTACCTGTCATGCTGCTAGTGTACAGTACTTATATGACTACATAGGGGGGTTAGCTTTTTTCTTTTGTTCTTGTGGCATAGTCATTAGTCTCTAATTTCTTTACTTGATATGTCTTAATGTTGTATTTATTGTATCCTCTGCTTCTTTTGTACTCTAATGGTGAGCTGATACTCAGAATTTCATTTAGGTTTTCACATGTGTAGCCCTAAATAAAGTTTATGTTGAATCTTTGAAAACAAGAATGTATGTGTCACAACATGGCCAGAGAATGGAGGTCATTGTCGTTAACCGGACCAATAGGTGGTTGGTGAAAAATTTATATATGATTCACAGTCTACTAAATAAATGGTTCTTCAAAAAATGGATGTTTGCCATTTCCATTTTGGGAAACTGTAGTCTCATTTCATAATTCCTGCAAGTGAATGCATCCTGCCATGACCAATACCCCTGATAGAAAGAAATATGCTATCCTGAGTGCTGCAGGAATCTTAACAAACTGTGATGATGCTGTAGCCAGTGCTGCACTGGCCCTGAAAAAGAACAGCAATATTAAGGACTGTAGGACATCTGCTGAGACTACGTCTGGGTTTCATAGACAAATACTTTGCATAATATTTAGGAGTTAGCTTCACGAGGTGTCTCAAGCTAAGAAGACATGCATTGTCAACAAATTACAAACCCTTTGCATGACTGTTAATTAGTGCTACTACTTAAATCTCAGCCTGTATTTATTTAGGAGGAACATGTGCCAATTTTGAAATAAAAAAAAAAGTTTTATATTAATGATATATAAGGACACTGCATTGAACTTCTTTCTTTCAGAATTACAGAAGCCAGCCATCTAGCAGTTCTACTAATTATAGCCATAGTATTCACTGTCAGGATGAGTTGTATTGAATGTAAGTGGAGACAGAGAATGGCGCATGCACAAACATATGCATTCTAGGAGTATATGCACATCCCTGTGAGACATACCCTTTATCCAAGCAACAAACAGGTATGACCAGCAGGCCTCTGATTTCAAAAACTGTACTTTAAATCATTCATACCTAGTGGCTATGGGATGTCACACCTCTAGCAAATTACTAGCATCCTTAACAATTCTGAGCAATTTTGTTTTTAAAATCAAGATTAAAAACAAAAGCCAAACATACTGAAATATCTTATGATTAGATAATGGTAGTTAAAAGGTAAGGAAAACAACCAATGTTTGATAAAGAGTTTTCTTATATAAGCAAGTTAATTCATCCATTTTTTATATTTATGTAGTAATATAATACAAAAAATATGTTTCATTTCTGCATACTTTCACAAAAAAATTTATATCTTGGAAATCATGCAGCCTATACACATATCAGCAGTAGTTCTTGTTCAGTCAAGTTTAACTTTCATAAGATTGTAAGCATGGCTATAACTTGGTGCAAAGGGGAGGGGGGCTTTTAGCAACTGGAGTAGTGTCATTTATTTAAGAAGCTGTGGGTAATACTATGACTTCTTAAATCAATATTTAAAGTATTATGTCACCCAGTACATAGCCAGCTGAAATTTGGGAGTCCACCTCTACAAAGAGGCCTGTCACAAGTTTAGTTCCTCAGGGACTGGTCCTGGGATCACTCCATTTTAGCTTTTACTTCACTGAAGTCAAATCAATGTCAATGGCCTCTGGTTGACAAAATTTAGAGATGAATGCAAATTACAAGCTGTCATTGAATCTTCCACTGACACAAATGTTCTCCAGGAAGGGCTGACACAGACAAACATCTGGAGCCATGGAATAAAACCAAATGCCAATAAATGCATAATAATATCCTTTGGGAAGTTATGTATGCCTGATACCTATCATACTGACCATGCACCCCTAAGAGCTGACCCAGTAGTCATGGACTTAGGAACACACATATACAGTAATCTAGCCTTTAACTCTCACATGTCTACAGCAGTGAGGGAATCATTCTATGTCATGCAACTTACAGACAAAGATGTGACACATAGGTCCAAGGAAGTAATTGTTCTACTGTATTTGACATTCATCAAACCTATCATTGAGTATAATGCCCCCTTTGGTATGTACCTAACCAGGCATATCCAACAATTAGAACATCTACAGAAATTCCTCACTAAAAGAATACAGGGCATAAGTAACATGCCCTATGCAGATTGCCTCAAGGCCCTATAACTACATTCTGTCTCCTACAGCCTGTTGAGGGAACATCTATAGGTTCATAGGTAGGTACTAGGCTATCAGCCCAAGGTAAGCCTAGCCAACAAGGTTCCCTGGCTTACGCCACCCAAGAAAGTTAATTTCCTGTGCTCCTGTCAAGTAGAGCCACAGAAGTGCTCCCTGGGTGTATTTCCTATTTCCCATCCACTCATCAAGATTTTTCTTGAAGACTGCTAATGAGGAACTTTGCTTGACATAGATGGGTAGCTTGTTCCAGAGTATAGGAAGTCTCTGGGACAGGAATCTATCCCTCCAGGATGTCCTGTTTATTGTGATGGCAAGGTTTAGGTCCCTAGAGCATGTAGCTCAAAGGGATTGGGATTTCTTTAGGTGTAGCATGTCCAACAGCTCTGGGTTTAACATAGCTTTATATGTTAGGCAGAGATCTCCTCAGAGTAGCTGATATGCTACAGAGTAAAGCTGGAGTTTTTTGAGGCGGTCAGTGTAGGGCATCTGTTTGAGGCCAGTAATCCTCTTTGTGAGGTACTTCTGTGGCTTTTCAAGGTGCTGCAGATGTCTTGTGAGGTACATTCCAAAAGGGGTGTTGTACGTATAATGGGTCTAATGAGTACTGAGTAGAGGGGAACAATGACCTCTTTTTTCCTGGATGAGAACCCTTTTGTGATGAGGTGTCCCACATAGAAGGATTTCCTGACTACTGTGGCGATGTGATTATCAAAGGAGAGACTACTGTCCACCTGGGTCCCAAGGTCTCTTATTATACATTCAGTGTTAAGTAGACTGACATTTATGTGGTAGTTCATGGGTACAGAGTTTTTACCAAAGGGGACAACAATGCACTTTTTGGTATTGAGCTTGAGGCCATGCCTCTGACACCAGGCATCTGTCTCAGTGAGGCCCTTCTGTAGGATGTCCACATCATTTGGGGACTTGACTATGGCTCCTAGTTTGCAGTCATCTGCGAACTTTGTTAGCCAGAGGCCTTCTGTATTAGCCTGTACTTCAGAGAAGTAGATACCAAACAGAAGAGGTCCCAGGACTGAACCCTGTGGTACTCCACTTGCCCCTGGTTTGAAGTCAGACTTGGAGTCTGCAACTTTTACAGTGTGGGTTCTGTCAGTGAGGCAGTTGGCAACCCATCTTTTGATGTAGGGATTTATACCTAGTTTAGTGAGTTTAGCTACAATTCCAGAATGGGGGATGGTGTTGAAAGCCTTGGCGAGGTCAAGATAGGCTGTGTGAACCACCTTACCCTTGTGTACGGCTTTGGTGACTGCCTCAAAGTCAATCAGGTTCAGAAGGCATGATCTGTCTTTCACAAACCCGAACTGGGTGGGGTCCAGAGTTTGGAGATTCCGAATATCTTTGTTTATGAGTTCAATGATGATATGTTCCATGGCCTTGCCGACCAGGTTTGTCAGGCTAATAGGGCAATAGTTCCCAGGATCAGTGGTGGCTCCCCTTTTGTGGAGTGGGATAACTGTTGCTGTGCACCATTCAGGGGGCACAAAGCCTGACGTGAGACTATGATTAAACATGGTGCTTAGGTGGGGAGCCAGTTCATTCTGAAGTTTGTGTAAAATGCAGCTGGGGATGTTGTCCAGTCCCATGGATGCTGTGTTTTTGGTTTTAGAGAGTGCAGCTTTTACCTGCATAGATGTTATTACATGGACTCTGCATTCTTCTTGTATAGATATGGGCCCTTTAGGGGGTGAGAGGGGGGTAACACTGAACCTATCTGCCAGGATGTTGGCAATATTAGTTGGTTCTGTAATTTTCATGCCATTGTGCTGTAACTTAGAACAGATCTGGGTGCTGCCATTGAGATTTTTGACATGGCTATAGAATGCTTTGTGGTTGCCCTTAGAATCAGTGGTGATTTTGTTTTCGTAGCTAGCTTTGGAGGATCTTATACGGGATCTCAGCTTCTTACTGAGGCTAACAAGGGAGCTACTCCAACTCATGGGATTTTACTCTCTATTGGAACAGTTTCTTCCTTCCATTGTAGAGTTTGTTTATGGCAGGGGACCACCAGATTGGCTTCTTTATTTTGGAGGATAGCGTCTTGGTTCTGTTTGGAATAGCACAATCTATGCACTCGTGTAAGTGCTTATAGAGTGCATTTGTATAGGATTCAGCAGTGGTAACTGTATTGCCCATCTGAATGAGTGTCATGAACTTTGCCACTTCTGTCTTAAGAAGCATGAAGTTGGCTTTGGAGAAAGTTTTTACCATGGTTTCCTTAATGGTGGGTGGGGGCAGGATGCGGATATCTAGGGTGATTAGCTTATGGTCGGATCTGACCAATGAGGAGTTGACTACAGGTGTGGAATACCGGTCACTCATGCTGATAATGACTAGGTCTAGGGTACTGTTGCCCCTGGTGGGGGTGTGGATAAATTGATCCACGGCATTAGAATTTATGAATTTCAGAAAGCGTGGAGTGAAGGAGTTGGTACAGGAGTAGTTTTCCCAGTTAATGGTGGGGTAGTTGAAATTGCCCATTATTAGGGTGTTTGGTTGAACCCTAGTATTTTCCAGTATATCAAGAAAAGAGGAGTGGGAATGATGGGGCATGGTGAGGGATCTGTAGCAAGCTACAATTTGGATTGCAGTTTTTCCCAGAGTTAGTTGCACTTGGATAACCTCGGATGCATTATGCTGTGCAACTTGCTTGGTGGTGTGGATATCCTTAATGAATATGGACACACCTCCACCTTTGGTGTTCTGGTCCAGGTTAGACAGCCAAAAAGTGGGGTATGAGTTATCGCCTGGTAATGCAGGGGTGCTCTCTAGAGCCTTGAACCAGGTCTCAGTCACTGCGCAGATATCAATGTTGTCCATTTTAAGGGGTGCCTCGAGTGAGTGCATTTCGAGATTTAGACTTCTAGCATTGAGTAGCATTACCCTCAGTTTTTTCTTTCTTGCTCCTTTTACGGTCGTGACTTTATCATTTGAACCTTCCCTAAAAAAGGCACTATAGCGGCAGCAAGTGCCTTAGCCAATATTCGGAATCCGAGGGGTGACAGGTGCAGGCCATCTCTGGCAAAGCATCATGGTCTGTCGACCATGTCATCCCAGACAGACAGATACTGGATCCCCTTAGAATGACACCAGAAGCTTAGATAACTGTTGCCTGGCATACAAGACATTAACAGACCCCACTCTGTTGGACATTCTGCATATCCGCAAAACAAATAGCACCAGAATTACCTGTTCTAAAGATCATGGCTGCCCTTAGGCATAGGTGAACTAGGTGACCACCTTGGGCGCTGTACAGGCCGGCCTCATAGAGGGCGCAATTATTTATTTATTTTAAGCTACTTTTCTCTTTATGTGTGAATGGCTGGAACCATGGGACGAGAGTGAAGGGCAAGCGCTCTTCCACTTTTATAGGTTCAGGTTGGCCAGGAGGCTTCAACAATTTAAAAAGAAAAAAAAAACCTCCACTCCACTATAGTAGAGTCTTTTCCTATAAGGAGGAATATGCATGTCTCATATGCATGCATTCCTTCTGCAGTTGTGCGTGGAATTTAAACTAGCAGTTGAGAAGGGTTGAGCTCATGTGTGCGAGTGTGGCCGTTCGGTTTAAAAAAAAGGTAAGTGTATGTGCGTGTCTATGTGTAGTTTAAACTAGGCTTCTGTATGCAAGAGAAAGTATTATGTGTGTATGTATGTGTATGGAATGTAAATTAGTCATCCTGTTTGTAGGAGAGATTAACTGCATGTGTTACTGTGTGAGACAGAAGGTGTGTATATGAGAGAAAGTGCGTGTCTGTGTGTTGTAGGAGTGTATGGAATTAAAACTAGTTGTTGGCTGCTGTATGAAAGAGAAGGTTTGTGTGTGTGTGTGTGTGTGTGTGTGTGTGTGTGTGTGTGTGTGTGTGTGTGTGTGTGTAACATGCCTCTCAACTGTCCAGATTTAGCATTGCAGTTTTTGTCTGATTCTCATAAAATTTGTGGTTCTGTGGTAAATCACAGAGAATTGAAATCACTAAATAATGACTTTATATGTGTGTGTGTGTGTGTGTGTGTGTGTGTGTGTGTGTGTGTGTATAGCTCCTCAGAACAAGTGCACAAGGTCCAAAATAAAGCAACAAACATGAAAACGGACAGGCACTCCAAAATGATCAAAACATGTATTGTCCAAAGGGCATAAGCCATAGATATTTAACAAATTCTTGCCAAACTTCCATAGATCCACACCAAATACACCAACAGCCATCAAGATAATGTCTCCACATGTTGAGAATTTTTAAAAAAGGATTTCTCACATCATAAATAAGTCTACACTCTAAGTACCCCATAAATAAGTTAGCATAAATGAGTGCAGATGTTGCTTGACTTTTAAATATTTTCCTGTTAGATCACTTCCTGTATGCACTGAAGATGCCAAGGGGTGAAACTGGTCTGTTTTTTTCTGTGTTGGCCGATGGTTACCACTTATATTTGGCTGTTGCTGATCATAGTTGGATTTGTGTCTTCCATTGGATGATGCATATGCTATTTGGACAATAAATGTCTTGAACCTTTTGGAGTGCTGGTCCGTTTTCATGTGTGCTCTATATATATATATATATATATATATATATATATATATATATATATATATGTGTGTGTGTGTGTGTATATATATATATATATATATATATATATATATATATATATATATATATATGTATGGGTCCATGTCAGATGGACGAAAGCTCAGTTAACTGAAGACCACATCAACAAGACGACTTCGCCAACGGAACGAATCCCCGACAACGGCAAGTCAATGTAGTACGGAACGGAATACATTCCCATTTCCGTAATACACTCTGAAACCACATTAAAACATGTATAGCAGGCGGACAAGCCCCCCCTCCACCCCACATGAGACTTCATATTCTTCAGAAATGCACATTAACACAAATCCTGTTGTTGTAGCAACTTTCTAAGTTAAAAAAGTACAATATTTAAAATCTATCCCTATTTTTTGGCCATTGCACCCACATAATGTTATGTTTGTCCAGATTTCTTGCACTAAGAGGTTAAGAGGTATGCATATCTCTCAACTGTCCAGATTTGTGCCTCATATTTCTGGCCTATTCCTCATAAAATTTGTGGTTTTCTGGCAAATTACTGAGGATTTAAATAATATCATACATATGAGTTTCAGCCTTCATTTCCTTCAGAAAATGCATGTTAAGACAAATGCTGTTAGTCTAGCAACTTTGTAAGTCTATAAGAGCAAAATTTATAATCTGCCCCTGTTTGGGGGCCTTTGCCCCCCCACCCCCATTATTTTAGGCTTTGCTCAGATTATTTGTGGTAAGAGGTTGAGAGGTATGGAGGCGGTGTATGTAATGCCATTGTTGCTAATTTGGTGCATTTTAGGGGGTAGGGGTTCTGCATTCCTTAAGTGTGTCCCTCTTTGTATAAGATGCCTAGTAACTATGAACTTGTTGTCAGTTTCTCCATCATTCCCTATTACAATATTACCACCATACCAATCTTTTTCTAATGTAACGTAGGCAATTAATTTTTCAAGGGCAGCAAGCACTGAATTTGTAATGAAACACTGAAATGTAAAGTTGTTTGCCAGTAACAGCCTCTTCATTAGTTTCAAATCTCTTTAATGTAGAATTATTCAGATGAATTTTACTTCTGCAGAGATTGTGCTTATTGACTGATACCGGTGGATTGTAATGGCAGAAGTCTGAGTGGCCTTTTATGCTTAAAATGTTCTGAAACGGGCAGTTTTGTCATTATTGGGTCTTGCATTTTGTTTCATTGCTTACTGGAAAAATTTTCAACACTACAAATTTAAAACACACACTAACAAATGGAAATGTTTTCAATGTGCAACTAGCTGTCTTTTGTTTATCAAATGGCATACTGTGTTGTAGAATCTGAAAGCAGTGTTAGTATCATAATTGCCTTTGGTACAGAAGGCTATGGGTTCTACTCCCACACCATGTAGATGGAGTGCTGATATTGCAGTGCCCATATGATTACTGATTATTTGGTGCATTATAAGGGGGGTAGGGGGTTCCACACACCTGAGTATGTCCTCGTTTGTATGAGATGCCTAGTAACTATGACATTTTTGGTTTGTTAGTCATTTCTTATTGCAATATTACCAAAATATCAATGTTTTAAATGTAATATAGACAATTAATTTTTCAAGGGCAGCAGCACTGAATTTGTAGATAAAACATTGAGATGTAAAGTTATTTGCTAGTAGCAACCTCTTCACTAGTTACAGATTTCTTTAATGTAGAATTATTTAGATGATTTTACTTCTGCAGAGATTGTGTGTATTGAGTAATATTGGTGGATTGTAATGAGAGAAGTATTGAGTGGCTTTTTATGGATGACATTTTCTGAAATGGGTAGTTATTGGTTCATACATTTTGTTTCATTGCTTATTAAAAAAAATTTTTAAACTACAAATTTAAAACACACACTAAGAATTGTTGTATTATACAAGGAATATAATTTAATATAATCGGGAAGGTGAATCAAAGAACCAATACATGTATAAAAAATGTATGAAAGGTGTCTATGTTTTGAAAATAGCCCAAAGGTAAACTTTATCCTCCACTGGCCAGATGCATTTTCTATAGAAGTGGGTTTTCATGCCATTTCAATGAATGTGAGTTTCAAGGGCAGAGAAATTTACTGCACATGCCAAGTCTGTTTTCAATGCGAGACTTTATTGCTTGTTTAGCAAATGGCTGTCTGTGTTTGTGCTATTTTATTTCAATATCTGTAATCAATGTAGACACAAATAAGTAAAAAGTATGTGCACTGATAGAGTTTTAACAGTGAGTATGGAACACTGGAATGGTTGAGGAGGGAGGTGCTGCTTGGGGGGGGGGGCTATTACCTGCCTAAGACACTATTTGACCATGATCCGGCTCTGATATTTAAAGTAGGAAATACGTACACAAAGGTAGTTGCAGTTTAACTACATTACAAGATATCTTTTTCTTCCTCTGCAGTTAAATAATTTAAAGAAATGACTGGCGTGGCTTTCTTGGGGAGTGACCTGCCTGTGGTGGCTCAAATAGAGTGTTTCATGAATATAGTGTGGGTGGGGCTTAAGGGTCGCCAGAGCAGTTCTTCACCTAGGGCACCATTTTGGCTAAGGCTAGCGCTGCTAAAGACTTAAACCTTTTCTGTGATTTAAATAAGACCTGCTGGAGTGACAGGTATGTATCTCAGAGACTACCCCCTCTGTGGAACAGCCTCCCTTATCCATGTGAATCAGAGTTCCTCCTTAACCCATTACAACTGTAACTTGGAGACAGCCATGAAAAAGTATACCTATATACAGGGAGCTCGGCTTGTTTTTCAAACACTAGTGATGTGCACTCATTTGTTTGATCAAAAGTGTGCAATTAACTGGCTTTCCCACAGAAGGACAACTTGTCATAGACTAGGAAATTCTCCTTGCTCTGCCGTGGTGTGACTTCAAAGATGGTATATATAAGTAGTGGGTATAAGCTATTTAACCACCCACAATGGGTGTGCAGGGGTCCTTTGTCCTCCTGCAAAAATAATTATTGTTATTAATTTATTTTTATTTTTGCAGATTTTACTCCTGAATACTGAATGCATTTCAGAAAATTCACTTATGTCTATCACTATGTGAAACAATCACACAAATCAGCTCTTTTATTAGGAAACCGTATATGTACATTTATGAAAGTATAAACATCTTTGGCTTTTTCTGACTTACCACTTTAACATCTTCTTAAATGTCCTGCCTCTTTGTCCATCCTTCTTATAAGTTATCAAGTCTTATTTGAGCTAAACTAGTCTTACGGACTGTTGTGAATGGACATAACATAGTATATAAATAGGTGAAGCATATTTTTACTGGTTAGTGATGTAGTTGCATTTATGGAGTAAAGAAGTGACAGAAGTATCATTCTAATGTTTAATGGAAATGGAAATAAGAGTATAAACATGTTTTCATCATCTTAACGATGGGATATACATTTCAAGTTCAGGACCTGAAATTACATTTCCTCCAACACTGAAAAACGATCTTCAGTTCAAAGTGAATTTGAAAACTCACTGTTATGCTATTTTCTTTTTACTTATTAGACCTTGGAGGGATGAATACTCCAAGGCTTTGCTGTCGCAACCTAGTATATATTCACCCTCCCATTCATACTTGCAGTTCTGCTATTCTGAAAACTGTAGTTGTAGTCCACAAGTTGTCGGGTCAACCTATTATTGGGCTGATTTAAGCTAGTAATGCAAAAACTGGCCACTAAGTGAATTGGTTAGGATTCACGTCATTCAGTAATCTTCTGGAATGCAGACATACCTATCCAGTCAGCTTCATGAGATTGTTTCTATAACTCATGGTAACAATTAGCAACAGCAGTGAGCAAACTTTTTAACACGTTTTAAGAGAATAGTAACTCAACGGATTAGAAGAGTTTAAGAATGACATTTTACCAAAGTGAGTTTTACATATTTTAACAATTATTAGTCATGCTGATTTACTGTGGTAGGCTACAAAGATGATGTGTTAATGAACTACTGCAAGTTAACAACTACAACTGATCAAATCAAAGACATCCCTCACCCCAGAAGCATTTAATTGGAAAATCAGCAAGAGCTTTTATACGGTAAATGCTGTGCAGCATTCTTAAAAAACACCTACACTGTTAAGGATGAAGCTGAAAATCCTATGGCATAGGAGAATTAAAGGCTAATGGCGCTAAAGGTCTTTTTAAACTTAGCTATGCTTCCAAGTAGTACTAGGCAGGTTTGTTCCCTTCAGTACGTGTGTGTGTGTGTAGGGGACCAAATATAAGTTTGGCAGCAACTACAAGCTTCATCTCAAAAATTAAGTCATAGGTACATGACCAGGTTTAAATTTATAAGTCCCTATCCACTAATTAAAATTGCACATGTGAAAGGAAGTACTCTGTTTCACGTGGATAGGAAGTTTAGTTTCACATTAATGAGAAAAGACGGTTATCTAATTATTATTATTGTTACTATATATTTTTCTTTCAAAATCCACTGTATATTGCTGGAGAGATGAAGAGTGGAGAACTATAAAATATTATTATGAATAATCAAGTACAGCTTTAAAATACATTTGACAATGGTCTTTAGCTGGTGTCCATGAAATAAACTGTATAGGCTATTAATTATTGGTACAGCTCAGTAATCTGTGGTCTAGTTATGGCAGCAAGACATAGAAAGACCAGAGAGACCATCAGGTATCCACTGTTAGATGTAGCTTTTACACCAGAAAATTCAAATAAACTGTTCCAAACTCTGTCTAGAAAAAATAGCCATTTAATGTTTCATTCCCCAAACGTTACCTGCATTGATTGGTAAATGAATTACTTTAGTCCTGTGGTAATCTGGTTATCACATATACACTATCACTTACCTTGGAATGTTTTGTGAGTGTTACTTGAAATAAAGTGAGCATCTAATGTAGATGGAACACAAGAACATAGTAATTGATCAAGGTGTATTATGAACTTCTGCATCACATTATAGAAAGCTGATTGCTGTCGTAAATCCTTTCCTGCAAGTTATGGTTTAATACAGTCATAAAATGGTCATTTCAAGATGGAATAGGCTATCTGAACTATATTTATTCCAGATGGCAAGGGGCTGGTAAGGTCAGTAATTATGGCTATATTTGCACTGATTTACATGTCATAATGTCTGTGTAACGTGCAAAAGAGGGACAATACAAACTGTGCTAGCAGTGGATTAAAATTATATCCCAAATAGTTTTGTGTACCAAAACATGGAGGCAGTTTATGTTGGCAAGTATGTTACACTAAAATGACCTGAGACGTACCTCCCTGAACTACAGGAAAAGAGACATGGAGGAGCTCTCTGACCTTGTAGCCCAGGCAGGTATGACCCTAGCCCTGAGTAGCATCCTGCCATCACCCAAAATGATACCACAGTATAAGGACAAAATGACTGACTTCAACAATTGGCTAAGCTTCTGGTGTCATTCTAAGGGGATCCAGTATCTGTCTTCCTAGGATGAGATGATCGACAGACTACGATGCTTTGCCAAAGATGGCCTGCACCTGTCGCCCTTGGGATTCCTGATACTGGCTTAGGCTCTTGCCACCCCTATAGTGCCTTTTTTAGGCAAGGTTCAAATGATAAATTCACCACCTTAACAGGTACAAGAAAGCAAAATCTGAGGGTAATGCTACTCAATGCGAGAAGTCTAAACCTCAAAATGCAGTCACTCAAGGCACTCAAAATGGATAACAATGACATCTGTGTAGTGACAGAGACCTGGTTCAAGGCTCCAGAGAGCACCCCTGCATTACCAGGCTATAATTCATACCACACATTTCGGCCACCTATCCTGGTCCAAAACACTAAAGGCGGAGGTGTGTCCATATTCTTTAAGAATATCTACACCTTCAGGCTAGTTGCTCAGCATAATGCATCTGAGATTATCCAAGTGCAACTAACTCTGGGCAAGACTGCAATTCAAACTGCAACTTGCTACAGATCCTCCACCATGCCCCAGGATTCCCACTCCTCATTTCTTGATACACTGGAAATATTAGGGTACAACCCAACACCCTAATAATGGGTGATTTCAACTACACCACCATTAACTGGGAAAACTACTCATGTACCAACTCTTTTGCTCAATGTTTTCTGGAATTCATAAATTCCAATGCCTTGGATCAACTTATCCACACCCCCACCAGGGATAGCAATATCCTAGACCTGGTCATTACCAACATGGGCAACCGGTGCTCCACACCAGAGGTCAATTCCTCGTTGGTCAGATCCTACCACAAGCTAATCACCCTAGACATCCACACCCCGCCCCCACCCACCATTGGGGAAACCACAGTAAAAAAATTTCTCCAAAGCCAACTTCACGCTTCTTAAGACAGAAGTGGCAAACTTCATGACACCCATGGACACGGACAAGAGGTACGACTGCTGAATCATACACAAAAGCACTTTATAAGCACTTACACGAGTGCCTGGATCATGCTATCCCCCCAAAAAATGGAAGTCAATCTGGTGGTCCCCTGCCATACACAAACTCTACAAGAGAAGAAAGAAACTGTTGCAAAAAAGAGTAAAATCTCATGATTGGAGGAACTCCCTGCTCAGCCTCAGTAAGAAGCTGAGATCCCTCATAAAATCTTCCACAGCCAGTTGCAAAAACAAAATCACCACTGATTTTAAAGACAACCACAAAGCATTCTATAGCTATGTCAAGAATCTCAATGGCAACACTCAGATCTGCTCTGAGTTACAGCACAATGGCACTAAATATAAAGAACCTACTGATATTGCCAACATCTTGGCAGATAGGTTCATTGCTAACTTTACCCCCCCCCCCCCCTCCTAAAGGGCACATCTCTATACCGGAAAAATGCAAAGTTCCAGTAATCATGGCTGCACAGGCAAAAAAAACACTCTCCAAAGTCAAGAACACAGCATCCATGGGACCAGACAACATCCCAGGCTGCGTTCTACACAAACTGCAGAATGAACTGGCACCCCACCTAAACACCATGTTCAGTCATATCCTCACCTCAGGCTTTGTGCCCAGTGAATGGTGCACAGCGATTATTATCCCACTCCACAAAGGGGGAGCCACCACAGACCCTGGGAACTACCACCCCATTAGCCTAACGAGCCTGGTCGGCAAGGCCATGGAACATATCATTATGGATCTTATACACAAAGACATTGGTAATCTCCAAACTCTGGACTCCACCCAGGTTGTGTTTGTAAAAGGCAGATACATATCTCTTAAACCTGATAGACTTTTTGAAGTAGTCACCAAAGCCGTAGACACAGGTAAGGTGGTTCAAACAGCCTATCTAGATCTCACCAAGGCTTTTGACACCATCCCTCACTCTGGAATTTTAGATAAACTCACTAAACTAGGTATAAATCCCTATGTCACAAGATGGGTTCCAACTGTCTCACTGACAGAACCCACACTATGAAAGTAGCAGACTCCAAGTCCGACTTCAGACCAGTGACAAGTGGATTACCACAGGGTTCAGTCCTGGGTCCTCTCCTGTTTGGTATCTACTTTACTGAAGTACAGGCTAACACAGAATATCTTTGGCTAATGAAGTTCACAGATGACTGCAAACTAGGAGCCATAACTGAAACTCCTAACGATGTGGACATCCTACAAAAGGGCCTCATGGAGACAGATGCCTGGTGTCAAAGCTATGGCCTCAAGCTCAATGCCAAAAAGTGCATTGTCATCCCCTTTGGTAAAAACTCTGTACCCATGAGCTACCACATAGGTTGTAGTCTACTTAACACTGAAAGTGTGATGAGACCTTGGGACACAGGAGGACAGTAGTCTCTCCTTTGATAATCACATTGCCACAGTAGTCAGGAAATCCTTCTATATGGCACACCTCATCACAAAAGGTTTCTCATCCAGGAAAAAAAGAGGTCATTGTTCCCCTCTACTCATCACTCATTAGACCCATTATAGAGTACAACACCCCTTTTGGTATGTACCTCACAAGACATCTACAATAACTAGAAAGACCACAGAAATACCTCACAAAGAGGATTACTGGCCTCAAGCAGATGCCCTACGCAAGCCGTCTAAAAATACTCCAGCTTTGCTCCGTCAGATATCGCCTACTCACTGGCGATCTCTGTCTAACATACAAAGCTATGTCAAACCCAGAGCTGTTGGACATGCTCCACTTAAAGAAATCCCAATCCCTCTGAGCTATACGCTCTAGGGACCTAAACCTTGTCACTACAATAAACAGAACATGCTGGAGGGATAGATTCCTGTCCCAGAGTCTTCCCATACTTTGGGACAAACTACCTATCTATATCAAACAAAGCTCCTCATTAGCAGTCTTCAAGAAAAATCTTGATGATTGGATGGGAAATAGGAAATTCAACCCAGGGATCACCTCTCTGGCTCTGCTTGACAGGGGCACAGGAAAATAATTTTCTTGGGTGGTGAAAGCCAGAGTACCTTTTTGGCTAGGCTTATATAGGCCCTAGGGCCAAATAGCCTAGTACTTACCTATGAACCTAAGACATAAGATTTTATTTTTTTTATTTAAGCATGTTCCTCCAAAAGAAGTATTTTATAAAGAACTCTTAGGTTCATACAATTTCCGGTAGACAAAATGGTATGTAAAAAAAAGTAGTCCTAATATAAAGAAGTTGTCATTTCTCTAAAAAGACTTGTCTGAATTTTGTAGGAAAAAGACATGCTTTATTTGCAAAGGCATTGTCCTAGGCTAAAGTGGGATTCCTGAAAGGAAAACTGGGATACAAAAAAAATTAATTAAAGGGAATTTAATATTTTCACATGAAGCTTGCCTCTGCAGTAATTTTATCAAAGTTTTAGGTACAGGCTTAAAAATACACAGGCTAGGTATGGAATATCATTCATACAAGAAACTGTTTTCTTGAATTAAAATTAATTACTTTTTACAGAGAGAGTGTGTGTTTGCTTGTTTGTGCATGTGTTTGTCTATGTGAATGTGCACATTCACATATGTGTCACAGAACTGCTACATGTTCCACAAGAGATGTCATTATGTCTGCGGGGATAGTTTCAAATATTAATATTTATTTACCTGGGTTTGACATTTTGAAGAAAAAAGATGTAGTCAGTTACAGGTAGAAATATATTGGCATACACTCACCTTCAATAACTTAATACTTTAAAGGTTTTAGTGCTTGTCATGTATGCATTTCCTTTCAGTTTCCATCTGGATTGTACTGTCCATTATCTAGTTTTGTTTAGAGTGGCAACTAAAGAAAAGTGATGGAATGCCCTCAGATGATCCTCCTAGAGAGAGTGACAAACATTCTGAGAACAGAGGACAGGAACTTTTCAGTTTCTTTACACTAAAATAGGTCAGATTCCTAAAGGGTTAATCTTGGTGCAAGTCTGCCCTGAGTCTGAAAGACTTGCTCTTAGGATAAGTGTCTTAGTTCAGTGTAAGGCCTATCTCTAAATGGGTTTTCTATGGGGGCTACCTGCTCTTATTGGAAGTGGTCATTTACACAGAGAACAAGTCTTTTGGAATCATGCCCGATGTCCTAGTTAGAGCAAGATGTCATTTGTCAAAAATGCAAATGCTGGTGGCAGTTTAAGAGTGCTCACTTCCAGGGTATGTTTGCAGATGGGCTTCTTGGCAGGAAACACTAGGTGGCTGGGAGAGAGAATGTAGGATCAGAACCACTGATTAGTAAAGGCAGTTTTTATGAAAGGGGTTGGAGGCTGTATATTAAAAGAAAACTTGACAGAACAAGTGGTTAGTAAATGAGAAGAATTTAGGTGCACAAGGGGTGAACCAGTAGGTGGAGTAATCAAAAATTTGGAGATGTGGGATCTTCACCATGTGCAAAATGTATTTGGTAGTTTCGATTCACTACTAGTCCACCTTATGATAGAGTTCCTCAAACATAACATAGGAGATGAGAGAAGGCACTGGCTCTACCAAAGGTACTGTCCAATAGCTTCATTAACCCACCATGGCTGGTATTTCTGAGGAAAAAGGGGAATTAATAACAGTAAAAGGTTGAGAATTATTAAGTTAGGTAGCGTTCATTCTTATCTAGTGAGTGTGCAGAAGACTACGTTATTAGTGAGTAAGATAAGGAATTTAGCAATATGGCACATGAATCTCAGGACAAAGTAAAGGCTGTTAAAATATAGGAATTATAATATTAGTTAAAAAATACTCCATGGCATAGTGTGGACAAGATAAAGTCTAAATGGTCACAGCATGTTGATGAATGTTAATGTAGAAAAGAATAAGATGTTTCCAAGGGCCAAATAAATTATGAGTTGGAGAGACAATTCCTCATTCAGGGAGGTTTCTTACAGAAAGACAAGATTTGACTGCAGACATCTTTCCTAGTGAGGAAAATATTACAATATTGTTTCTGTAAAAGATCCTTCTTTGCATGAACTGCATTCCTTTCTAGTGAAAAGTGAATATTTAAACACTGTATCTCACATCAGTAATTTTATAAATCTTGACAAAATGCCCATGCAACTCAAAGTCTCAAAACATTGCAAAACCTATGTTGGTCCAATATAAGATATTACATTGTGTCTGTTTTTCGGCGTCCTTGAGTATTCTGGAAGCTGGAGAATAATTTGAGGTGCAAGCATAACGTTAATAGAGAAGTAAATATAGACAGAGAACCTGCAAAAGGATTTAGCACAGAGATTCTTAAATTTAAGGATTCTGCTAGGGATACTAATTTTTCTAAGAATCTTTAGACTCAGACGAAGTTGGTAGACTGATAAGCTCAGAGTAAGTTGGAAGGGATCTAAGGTTGGACATGAAAATGGGTAGACGTTAAAAAGTGCTATAACTTAAGATGGCTATAAGTTAACTGCCAAGGTCAATTACTGAAAGGCATCCTGCTGCTAATGAATTGTATAAGCTTGTAGGACTCTAGCTGGGGGGACAAACTATCATTAGTGTTCATTAAGGCAATAAATGGAATGGAAATTCATGCTTCTTTGGAGGAGGCTGCCTTGAAGGAAAGGAAGATATGATGATCTGGTAAATGAAAGGTTCATTTCACTCTTGGTGCAAACGTTAATATTTGTGCATGGATTTTACTGTCATGGCAACAAAGAGTAATCCAAATAATTAGTAAGGGGTTCAGATGCTGGTTTGGTTATTAGATTTTAAAGAGGTAGCTGAATTTTGCAGAGACTAAACAGCAGGTGGTTTGATACAATAAGCTGGGCGTTTTTAGAGTAGGTCTTCAAGGAGCTTGGTGTTAGGAGCATTTTTTCACAGCTGTCTTCTATCTGTGTTATAGTTCATAATTGAGGGTTATAGCCAACAACGGAATATCTAGCATGGTGGTTGTATGAAAAAGCACTAGATATAGATGCCTGTTATGCATCATCATCATCATCATTATCAGTGTTAATCCCAATATTTGATAGTTCATGAGAATAGGGAGGAGGAAGGAAGACAGCTTAGATTTGTATTTCTTGGTGTATATCTTTTTGCTGCTGGGTATATGGTTGTGAGCCAGAATGCAGAGAAAGAACGTCATTGTGTTTTGCAGGAGATTACAATGTGTTGTTATACAATATGAGCTACAATTTCATCATACATTTTACTTAATATTCCATTACATGTAGTGAAATAGAGGGATAAAGAGTTGTTTGTGAGGGAAAGAGATGAAACTACTTCAGTGTGCAGTTGTAACCCTTGCTGACTCTGTAAATAAAAGCTGGGAATCAGTTACTATTATAAGCTAACTTGCATGTTGATTGAGTGGGTTTGGAAAACTCATTCATTCACAGGGAAAATAGATGCAGAAGGGATGATAGTTTATTTAAAAATGTCTTGTGAACAAGAAAAAAGTCATTAAGGAATCAAAGGGTGCATAGTCTCTTTCTATGGTATACATCAGTGAAGGAAAGGTGAACAGGTAAAGGAAGCTTAGGTGTGATGTGGTATTCAAGGATTCTGGTTTCCTCCCTTTTATCTTAATGACATACAAAACTGCATCAGAGTCCTGGGCTGTTACTGACAATGAGCTACACTGGGAAATGTATAAAAGGTTGAATGGATATAAGACTGCTAAGACAAGCTGCTGATTGGCAAACATTACTAAAAGAAATAAGGACAAAAGTTTCAAGAATTGATGTTCTGTGACTTATGTAAGGAAAGGGTGATAACCAGCTTACCTCATTTAAGAAGGTAGAAAATGGAGGGTTTTATATCTCCATCCATCCTCAACCCCTTTTCCCATTTTGCACATGGGGGTGGGGTGTCACTTCCGTAGTGACAATCATCTCAAGCCAAGGTTTATACCATTATATATATATATATATATATATATATATATATATATATATATATATATATATATATATTTGTGTGTGTCTCCTGTGTTTCGTTGAAAGTATAAAATGTTAGAAATGGAATTTGCCCCTTCCTGACTGTTGAGTGATGCCGATGCATATAATTAGCAGGGAGATGGCTGGTGCAGGGACACCATGTACCCCTACATAAAATTAGTTTCAACATTGATGATATACAGAGAAGCTAGTGAGTAGAGAAGTTCAATCATGTTTAATAAATATATACATGAATTATTGAAAGAGAAAGAAAGGAAAAAAGGAAAGATAGGTTGTTTGGAATTGTATAAGAAAGTAAAGTAATTTAAAAGCATGGGCCTGGTGTACAATACTTGAGAATTCTGCACACGTCATCTCAGAAGTGGTTAAAGAATGATGAATCTTGCTGGTGTCATGAGGAGGAAGTGGATGTGCACCACTAATGAGGGGTGTAGAGGGGAGAGGAGGTAACTTTGTGAAAACAGGTATGGCAGGTTGACAACTACAACTTAGGAATTTGTGATGTTGGCATATTTTACAGCAGACAAGAAGGATAACATTAACAAAGTGTGAGCAGTTGCAGAAAACGATATCAGGAAAAGATACAGGGGGAAAGTTCAAATGAGAAAAAAAAAAGAAAGTGTGGATTGGATGTATAACTTCCAGTTTGCATCCGGAAGGAGGAAATTAGAAAGACATGCTTAGTTTCAAAATCACTCATTAGGAGAAGGGTTACTGAGTTTTTCTAAACTTTGCATATCTTTTCCTTTGTTTTCTTTGTTGGCTTTTTCTCTTTCTATTATTATTTTACTATTTTTAATAAAGAATTATTAAGACAAAGTATAATGTGTTAATTTACAGGTACTAATCATGGTTTCTTACTGTGGTATGACAGGTGTTTTTAACTGTTGCTGTATGCTAATATTGCTTCTAAAAGTTGTATGCTAAGCACATTTTGTATACTATTATCATTTGAAGTTTACACAAGGGGTAAACATTTCTGAATGAACAGACTGTTTTGTTGCTGCAAATTTCAATAGGTAAGCTTCACATCAGAGCATTCTCTCTAGAATGCTGTAATTTAATATGATTAGATGTAAACAGTGCAGGTTTAATAATCACCTACAAGATTTTATATGTGCTTATCAGAACAAAGAAAATTGTTTATAGTAGTGAGTTTTATACTGAGGGCGGCTGCTTTGGTGCAGCAGTTAGCTTTGCCACCTCACAGCAAGAGGCTCTCCGGTTTGATCCTCGGCTGGGGTGCCTTCTGTGCGGAGTCTGCATGTCCTCCCTGTGGTCGTGTGGGTTTCCTCCAGGTGCTCCGGTTTCCTCCCACATCCCAAAGAGATGCTGTAGGTGGATTGGACACACTAAATTGGTACTAGGTGTGAGTGTGTGCATGTGTGTGTGCCTTTTCTGGAAGGCTGTGCGCCGGGCTGGCAACTCGACACTGTAAAACTCCACTGCCAATCATGAGCAGACAGGTGATCCACTGTGGCGACCCCTAACTGGGAAAAGCCGAAAGAAGAAGAAGAAGTGAGTTTTATACTGAATTATATAACTCCACTTGCATTTATTTTAATACTTTCTGTATCTACAAGTACGGCAGTAAAGAATATCATTTAAGGTAATGATGTGCTATATACAGTTTTTTACAACACACACACACATATATATATATGTGTGTGTGTATTTTCCTTGAACTTAGTTCTAATCTTCATAACATTGTCTTATTCTCTGCATTTACTCAGTTTACTAATTAACTGAAACATCATTTCAAGTCAGTCTTACATAGAAATATTTACTGAAAACATAAAAAGTTACTGCTTTTTTTTCATTAATAGGTGACATTAGTATTGAATGTTGTGGTAATTGAAGTAAGAGGTACTACTATGGCATATATAAAAACTCAATGTTCAGGGAGAAAAAAAGAGGATTTGTCTCACAATGAATGAAATCTTGCGGCAGTTTAAGAGTTTTGAATAGATAGAGGAAATCTATGAGTGTTGCAAAATGATGTGCTATCCATGTGTTTGTATGGAAGATTTTGGGTTTAGTATCAAAATCTCACACCTGCAATGTGCAAGTGTTCATGTTTACAACCTGAAATGTCAGAAATCAAATCTACGAACATAAACATGACCGAACAATGTACTTCAGGAAAGTCGACTTTACCAAAAATACTACACTTCTGCTCATGAGAAAATAATGTTTTTGCAGGGGGGCTAACCCCCCAGCACCCGCCCACACCCCCTGCTACTTATATATACAAACTCCGAGATTGCACTACAGTGAGGGAAAGGTAGATTTCCCGATCCCCACTATAGTGTGAGCTGCATTCAAAATGTTGAATCCACAACAACGAATACTAGTGTGCATTCGTTGTTGTGAGTTCAACATTTTTTTTTTATTTAAAAATGTCAAACTAGGGCATTCAGTGTTTCCAATTCGGATGTATTCCGATCTCCCTTTTGATAGTAAACCGAGATTTTGCATGCATTGCTGTGACTGGGTAAAATAGGTTGCATGGTGAGATGAAACATCTGGTAAAATGTAGTAAAAATGTAATGTAGGAAATATTAAGATAGCAACATAAGAAGGTTGGCAAGCCAGGTTGGCTACAATTTAATTTTACCTAAGCAGCCTTTAAAATTGAAGAAATAACATCAGATATATACCTCTCAATGGTACAGATTTTCGCAGAATTTCCAATTTTTTTTCCTCATATTTTTGATCTGTTCCTCATAAATATTGTGTTTTTTGACAAATTTCTGTGAGTATCTAAAAATTAAAGTCCCTAAATAATGACATTCATTTGTGTTTCAGGTTTCATTTCCTTCAGAAAATGCAAGCTAACACAAATCCTGTTATTCCAGCAACTTTCTATGTTTATAACAGCAATATGTAAAATGAGTCCCTATTTTTCGGCCCTTGTCCCCTCATTATGTCAGGCTTTGTCTAGATTTACTCTACTATAGGTTGAGAGGTATGATCCGTTGTGCACTATGCAATGTACAACTAATGTGGTATGATTTTTGGATGATACAGTATGTGCATTACATTCGAAGATTACAAACCAATGGCAGAAGCAGGTAACATCAGTGCAGCATTTAGTACATCTGTTAAGATCTTCTTTCTGTGACAGACTTGGGGCAAAGCTGCTGTCATTTCAAGTTTTTCCCTTGTCCTTATATACTCCTATCACAGTAAAGTCTTCTGGATCTAGAAGATGCTATCTTTCAGGTGGGTTTAACCTTAACCATATCAACTGAATATTTACAATTGCAACTTTACTAAGTGCCAGCCCTTTTTTGAATCATTTCTAATTTTGTACAGCTTGTTAGTTAAGCTTGGACAATAGTATACATCTTATCTAAAATAGGTTTTACAAATATGTTGCAGAATATACCTTAAGCTTTATGCAAACAAACAAATATTTTCTGGGTTTTCATTACAAGAATTACCACTGTAAAAGGTCATAATAAGAGGGAGTGCTGAAAAGTGCTAAGCCCCACCAACTTTCTAAATTCTGAGTGTTAATTTGCCTCTGTAGCTGAAAAGATGGTTATTTCATCTTGTAACGTGCCAATGTGCTGAATTATAATGCCATGCTTTGACATTGTTTCAGATCATTGATTGAACCATATCAATGAAAAAGTGTGGAATTTTCAAGTGTGGAACTCCGAACCATCATGAATTTCCTATTCATACAGAAGAAAACTCCAAAGGAAATCCATTAATGTATATTACAAACATTGAGTGACAAGTGCCCTTCTTACTCAACTGTGAAGAAGTGGTGTTGAAAATTTCAGCATGAAGATTTTTGAGACCGAAGATGCAGCAAGGTCTGGGCAGCCTCAAACAGCGTCAGCTCCTGAAAATGTTTACCATGTCCATGACCTGATTTTGGCAGTGAATATCAGCTAAATGAATTGCCGCGACACAACAGATATCCAGGGAATGTGTTGGGCTTATAATCCATGAGTAGCTGGGTATGCAGAAGCTGTTAGCCAAGCGGATGCCAAAATGTTTGAATGTTGATGAGAAAAGATGTCGAGTGGACACTTCCTAGTTGATTTTGCAGCATTTTCGTTGAGCTGCTGACAACATTTTGGAATGATTAGTTACTGTTGATGAAATATGGTTACACCACTATAATCCTGAGGCAAAAAGCCATGCATGCAATGGCAATACTCAGGTTCACCAAGGCCAAAGAAGTTCAAGATCCAAAAGTCAGCAGGAAAGGTCATGGCCACAGTGGTTTGAGCCCAAGAAGGTATTGTAATGACAATCTTTCAAGGGGCCAAATAGTTAATGCAGAATACTACTGTAACTAGCTGTGTCGATTAAAGGAGACACTAAAAGAAAAAATGAGAGAGAAGCTGTGGAAAGGAATTCTCTTTATGCAAGACAATGCAGCTGTTGACAAGGCAAGCGAAAAACAATGGATGTGTCAATGAAACTTGGGTTTGAGTGCATAGGCCATCCATACTTCTCACCATATCTTGCTCCATGTGACTAATTTTTGTTTTCAAATCTTAAAAAGAGTTTAAAAGGGTGGCAATTTTGGAGTGATCTGGAGGCAATTCCAGCAGTGGAGGAGGATTTCAGTTGCCAGACTTCAGAATTTTTTTTGGCAAGGTAACAGAAACTTCAGACACAGTGTACCAAGTGCATTGAACTTCAGGGAGAATATATTGAATAACTTGTAGGTTTCATGGCTCCATGTCATTCTCTTCTTGGTTGGGCTTAGAACTTTTAAGCACCCTCTCTTATTAGAGAGGGAAAAAAAACAGAAGCAGCTTCCAGCCAGCCAAATGCCATTTGTCAGTCCTCTCTAGGACCTTGTCCACACACACACAATTTCTTGCTATGGTTAATAGATGGTAGATCAGATAGAAAACAGACTGCATGATATAACTACTTCAGTTCTGTTTTTCTCTGATCCTGCAGGGAATGCTTATGTATTCTTCTACACGAGTTCTCTCACTTCGTGGTGTACATTTTGTAGCAGTATGAAGTATAAACTTCTTAATTACATTGACAAAGCAAATTCATTTTTACTCACTTTTTTTTGCTTCTTGGGAAATTTTTCAAACAATACTGCTAGAAAAGTATTTAAAAAAATAATCTAGCATCGGCTAAATCACGCGCCCCCCCCCCCCCCAAAAAAAAAAAAAAATGAGATCTCCAACTTAAAAGGGTACTGCAACCAATGTTGTAGGTTTGTCAAGCAACATGCCCGTATTAGCAATAAAACTTTAATCTAACTAATTATAACCAGGAGACTGAACTGGTATATCTCTAATTGTTTTCAACCATGACATGAGTCATAAGGTTTGAGGTAAATGCAATATATTGGGACAATGTAAAGTAAGCTGTCAAACATTTTTGATATTGAGGGAAATGAAGAAAGCTTATGCAGACAAACAATGAACATGCAAGTTCGACACAGAGAGTAACTAAATATCATGATTACCCAAAATAGCCTAAAACATAAAACCATTTATGAATACCTAAGGGTTATTTACCCATTCATTCACTTCTACTTGTTCTGTTTCTACAATTTCTTTAAAAAAGCATAGAAAATTAAGCCTTTATGCAGAAAAAAAGAAAATCTGAGTCACGGATTCAAAAAATGTGCATAACAAAAGTAGAAAGGACATGAAAGACATACATTTTTGACTTTGTTGGTGTTCCAGACAGAATAAGTAATAATGCTGATCCACATTTTAACAGTCGCTAATTTAAATCATTGTTTTGAGTGCTAAGGAATTACACACTGGAAAGTGGCTGCAATTTTCTTTTACACATTTGTGGTCTAGTAAAATATCAGGAAGTTAGTAAAGTTTGCAGAGTCTAGTGGACATCACTGGAAGCAATGCTACACTGGGAACAAAAAGAACATGCATTCATCATACTGGTTCAGCAACATGAGACAGTTGATTAGACATCACTAGAAACAAAGTGCTTTGTATAACAAAGCACAGCAACAGAAGAGATCTACATAGTAATAAAACAGTAGGTAACAAGAGGAAATAGAATGATATTCAGTGGAAAGCCAACAATATTGTTTTATAGGTTCATAGGTTGTTACTAGGCTATCGGCACAAGGGCCTACATAAGCCTAGCCAACAAGGTTCCCTGGCTTACGCCACCTAAGAAAGTTATTTTCCTGTGCCACTGTCGAGCAGAGACACAGAAGTGATCCCCGGGGTGTATTTCCTATTTCCCATCCACTCATCAAGATTATTCTTGAAGAGTGCTAATGAAGAACTTTGCTTGACATAGATGGGTAGCCTGTTCCAGAGTATGGGAAGTCTCTGGGACAGGAATTTATCCCTCCAGCATGTCCTGTTTATTGTGGTGACAAGGTTTAGGTCCCTAGAACGTGTAGCTCAGAGGGACTGGGATTTCTTTAGGTGTAGCATGTCCAACAGCTCTGGGTTTGACACAGCTTTATAAGGTAGGCAGAGATCACCTTGGAGTAGGCGATATGCTATGGAGTAAAGCTGGAGTTTTTTGAGGCGGTCAGTGTGGGGTATTTGTTTGAGGCCAGTAATCCTCTTTGTGAGGTACTTCTGTTGCCTTTCCAGCTGCTGCAGATGTCTTGTGAGGTACATTCCAAAAGGGGCGTTGTATTCTATAATGGGTCTAATGAGTGTAGAGTAAAGGGGAACAATGACTTCTTTTTTCCTGGATGAGAACTCTTTTATGACAAGGTGTGCCATGTAGAAGGACTTCCTGACTACTGTGGCGATGTGACTATCAGAGGAGATACTACTGTCCACCTGGGTCCCAAGGTCTCATCTCACATTTGGTGTTAAGTAGATTCCTATGTGGTAGTTCATGGGTACAGAGTTTTTACCAAAGGGGATGACACTGCACTTTTTGGCACTGAGCTTGAGGCCATGGCTCTGACACCAGGCATCTGTCTCAGCGAGGCCCTTCTGTAGGATGTTCACAACATTTGGGGACTTGACTATGGCTCCTAGTTTGCAGTCATCTGTGAACTTCATTAGCCAGAAGCCTTCTGTGTTAGCCTGTACTTCAGAGAAGTAGATACTAAACAGGAGAGGTCCCAGGATGGAACTCTGTGGTACACCACTTGTCACTGGTTTGAAGTCAGATTTGGAGTCTGCAACTTTTATAGTGTGGGTTCTGTCAGTGAGCCAGTTGGCAACCCATCTTGTGACGTAGGGATTTATACCTAGTTTAGTGAGTTTAGCTATAATTCCAGAATGGGGGATGGTGTCGAAAGCCTTGGCGAGGTCAAGATAGGCTGTGTGAACCACCTTACCCTCATCTACGGCTTTGGTGACTGCCTCAAAGAAGTCGATCATGTTCAGGAGGCATGATCTGCCTTTCACAAACCCGAACTGGGTGGGATCCAGAGTTTGGAGGTTACCAATGTCTTTGTTTATGAGTTCCATGATGATACGTTCCATGGCCTTGCAGACCAGGCTTGTCAGGCTAATAGGTCGATAGTTCCTGGGATCAGTGGTGGCTCCCCCTTTGATGAGTGGGATAACTGTTGCTGTGCGCCATTCAGTGGGCACAAAGCCTGATGCCGGGCTATTATTGAACATGGCGCTTAAGTGGGGAGCCAGTTCGTTCTGAAGTTCATGTAAAACGCAGCCTGGGATGTTGTCCGGTCCCATGAATGCTGTGTTTTTGGCTTTAGAGAGTGCAGCTTTTACCTGTGTAGATGTGATTAGGGACTCTGCATTCTTCCTGTATAGATATGGGCCCTTTAGGGGGTGAGGGGGGGTAAAGTTAGCATTGAACCTATCTGCCAGGATGTTGACAATATCAGCTGATTCTGTAATTTTCGTGCTGTTGTGCTGTAACTCAGAGCAGATCTGGGTGTTGCCATCGAGATTCTTGACATAGCTATAGAATGCTTTGTGGTTGTCCTTAGAATTAGTGGTGATTTTGTTTTCGCAGCTAGCTTTGGAGGATCTTATAAGGGATCTCAGCAATTACTGGGGCTGACCAGGGAGCTCCTCCACTCATGGGATTTTACACTCTTTTGCAACAGTTTGTTTATGGCAGGGGACCACTAGATGGGCTTCCTTTTTTTGGAGGATAGCGTCTTGGTTCTGTTTGGGATAACACGATCCATGCACTCGTGTAAGTGCTTATAGAGTGCATTTGTGTGGGATTCAGCAGTTGTAACTGTATTGTCCATCTGCATGGGTGTCATGAAGTTCACCACTTCTGTCTTAAGAAGCATGAAGTTGGCTTTGGAGAAAATTTTTACAGTGGTTTCCTTAATGGGGGGTGGGGGCAGGATGTGGATATCAAGGGTGATTAGCTTATGGTCGGATTGGACTAACAAGGAGTTGACTTCAGGTGTGGAACACCAGTCACTCATGTTGGTAATGACTAGGTCTAGGATATTGTTGCCCCTGGTGGGGGTGTGGATAAGTTGATCCAGGGCATTGGAGTTTATAAATTCCAGAAAGCGTTGAGCTAAGGAGTTGGTACACGAGTAGTTTTCCCAGTTAATGGTGGGGTAGTTGAAGTCGCCCATTATTAGGGTGTTTGGTTGAACCCTAATATTTTCCAGTACATCAAGAAAAGAGGACTGGGAATCCTGGGGCATGGTGGGGCATCTGGCACATGGTACAATTTGGATTGCAGTTTTTCCCAGAGTTAGTTGCACTTGGATAACCTCGGATGCATTATGCTGAGCAACTAGCCAGGAGGTGTGGATATATGAATATGGACACACCTCCGCCATTGGTGTTTCGGTCCAGGTTACATGGCCGAAAAGTGTAATATGAGTTATAGCCTGGTAGTGCAGGGGTGCTTTCTGGAGCCGTGAACCAGGTCTCAGTCACTGCACAGATATCAATTTTCTCCATTTTAAGGAGTGCCTCAAGTGCAAGATTTAGACTTCTAGCACTGAGTAGCATTACACTCAGTTTTTGCTTGCCTGTTCCTGTTACGGTGATGAATTTGTTATTTGAACTTGCCTAAAAAAGGCACTATAGGGGCAGCAAGTGCTTTAGCCATTATCCAGAATCCCAGGGGTGACAGGTGCAGGCCATCTGTGGAAAAGCATCATGGTCTGTCGACCATGTCATCCCAAGCTGACAGATACTGGATCCCCTTAGAATGACACCAGAAGCTTAGACAATTGTTGTAGTCAATCATTTTGTCCTTGTACTGCGGTATGATTTTGGGTGATGGCAGAATGCTACTCAGGGCTAGGGTCATACCTGCTTGGGCTACAAGATTGGAGAGCTCTACCATGTCTCTTTTCATGTAGTCCAGGGAGGTACATCTCAGGTCATTCACACCAACATGGACAATGACAGAGTCATATTTGTACTTGTTGTGGAGTGACCTGAGTGCGTGGGTTATGTGGCGGATTCTGGCACCCGACAGGCAGCTGGCAGTAACCTTCCCCTTGTTTAGTCTGGGGAGTGAGTAGTGCCTAGCATGCCTTCATTGTACCCATCCTGCACTTGTTTTACTTATGCCTAACCCGAGGGCATGTCCCCGGGGTATGAAAACCAGCTGGTGTAATGCCCCTTCATGACGGGTCCCTTCCACAGATCCTGCAATCTATTGACCGATTAGCCTAAATTGCCTCATCTATAAGTCCATGGAATAAATTATCTCTGACTTCATTAACTATGACATTTAAAACTCTATGCAACCAGCAATTTGCTTTTTCAAAAATAAGTTTTCCTACTGAGTTTAATAAAGTTCACTGAGAAGGTCACTTAATTTTTAGTAGAACAGTCTGCATAAAAAGTATGCCTCATCATTATCCCTTTATGTGCAAATGATGGTCCTGCGAGTATGGAACTACAAGGACTGCAATTCCTACAAGGATATGTTCCTTGTCTCTGCGAGGTAACAAGTAGTTTAGTCGTTCCTGTCTTGTAACGGAGCTAGAGCTGTAGTATATTACGGTTACTGTATGGAATGTTTAATATTCTATATAGGAAAAACAAACAGATCTTTAAGGGAGCATGTTATGGAACATGTAAGAGGTATTAGGAATAATAAAGAGAGGAATGTACTGGTAAGGCATACTAAGAAGTATGGTTCGCATCACACTTTCAAATTCTTTGTACTTGAGATAATTAAAGAGAGCACGAGGAAAGGAAATATTAAGAATAAAAGAGAATTAGCTGAGCTCAGATGGATAGTGCATTTTAATGCAGATAAGAGACCAGGCATTATAGTTTCATAGTTTAGTACTAGGCTATCTGCCCTGAGGCATTTATAAGCCTAGCCATAGTGATGTGGCTTTCGCCACCCCATGTAATGGTACAAAAGTGTACAGAATAGATTTAGAATACTGTGCCTCTGTCTAGTAGTGACACAGTGAAGACCCCCCTTACATAATATAATTAGTTTACTGTGCCTCTGTCTAGTAGTGACACAGAGATGACCCCCGGGGTAAACCTACGATCTCCCATCCACTCGTCAAGATTTCTCTTTAAGAGAGTCAGTGAGGGGCTCTGCTTAACATGAACTGGGATTCTGTTCCAGAGTATGGGAAGCCTCTGAGTTATGAATCTGTCCCTCCAGCATGTCCTATTCATATTTGTGCTGAGGTTTAAATCTTTAGCTCTCATGGTTCTGATGGATTTGGATTTTTTGAGGTGGAGCATGTCCATCAATTCCTGATTGGACATGGCCTTGTATGTCAGGCACAGATCACCTCTGAGTAGGCGGTATGCTACTGAATATAGCTGGAGTTTCTTTAGTCTGGCAGCATATGACATATGTTGGAGACCCTTGATCCTCTTGGTGAGGTACTTTTGGGGTCTCTCCAGCTGTTGCAAGTGCCGGGTGAGGTACATACCAAATGGGGCATTGTACTCAATCATGGGCCTGATAAGGGAGGAATATAGGGGTACAATGACCTCCTTTGATCTGGATGTGAATCCCTTCATGATACTGTGGGCAAGGTAGAAAGTCTTTCTAACCACTTTGGCAACGTGGGTGTCAAATGAGAGGTCACTATCGACTTGGGTCTCCAGGTCTCTGATTACTTTTTCCGTACTCAGTGGGTTGCTGTCTATGTGATCATTTGTGAGTACTTTGTTTTTCTCAAAGGGGATGACTATACATTTTTTGGCATTTAGTTTAAGGCCATGACTCCGGCACCAGTTGTCCGTTTCAGTGAGGCCTTTCTGTAGGATGTATGTGTCAGCTGGTGTATCGACTATGGCGCCTAGTTTGCAGTCATCTGCGAACTTTGTCAACCACAACCCTCCCATGTTTGCTTTCACATCTGAGAAATAGATGCCGAACAAGAGGGGTCCCAGGACAGAGCCCTGTGGGACACCACTTGTGACTGGCTTTGAGTCTGACATGGCTCCAGCGATTTTGACTTTATGGGTTCTATCCTTTAGCCAGTTTGCAGCCCATCTTGTGACATATGGATTTACATTTAAGCTGTTGAGCTTGTCTATGATGCCTAAGTGGGGTATTGTGTCGAAAGCTTTAGCCAAGTCCAGGTAGGCTGTATGGACTGCTTTGCCCTCGTCAATGGCTCTAGTGACAGTTTAGAAAAAGTCAACCAGGTTCAAAAGGCAGGATCTACCCTTTACAAAGCCGAACTGGGTGGGATCAAGTGTCTGTAGGTCTCCAATGTCTCTGTTTATGAGTTCCATAATGATTCTTTCCATAGCTTTGCAGAACAGGCAGGTTAAGCTTATGGGGCGGTAGTTACCAGGGTCTGAGGAGGTGCCTCCTTTGTGGAGTGGGACCACTGTTGCTGTACGCCAGTGTTCAGGTACATATCCTGTAGTAAGGCTAAGGTTAAATAGCATTTTTATGTGCGGGTTTAGCTCCTCTTGGAGTTCACGTAGCACGCAACCCGGGATACCGTCAGGTCCCATTGATGCCGTGTTTTTAGCTTTCCTGAGGGCGGTTCTCACCTGGACATCTGAGATGACAGGGAGGTTACATTCAGCTGGGATAAGTATTTCTTCTTTTTGGGGTGAGGGAGGGGAGAAATTTGCACTGAACCTGTTTGCCAGAATGTTGGCAATATCTGTGGGTTCAGTGTATTTTTTGTCATTGTGAACTAACTCTGAGCATATCTGAGGGTTTCCGCCCAGGTTTCTAACATAGCAGAAGAAGGCCTTGTGGTTATCTTTAGTGTCCATAGCGATTTTTCTCTCAAAGTTGGCCTTGGATGCTTTTATGAGAGAACGTAGCTTTCTACTAGTGCTGATCAGAGATTCCTTCTCTTTATGGGATTTTGCTCTGTCATGCAGTAGCTTCCTTCTTTTGTTATACAATTTGTTTATGGCTGGGGTCCACCAGACAGGACGCCTGCCCTTGGTGGAGAGGGTCTTGGTTTTATTTGGGATTGCATGATCCATGCATTCTTGGAGATGTCCGTAGAAAGCATTTGTGAAGGATTCAGCATTGTGGGATGTGGTTTCCACTGGCCCAGTGGGCTTAAAGGATACCATCTCAGTCTTAAGAAGTGTAAAGTCGGCTTTTGAGAAGTTTTTCACTGTAGTCTTTTGTGTTGGGGTGGAGGTGGGATATGTATATCCAGGGTGATTAGTTTGTGGTCAAATCTCACTAGTGAGGGGTATACTTCCGGTGTGGAGCACTTTGTCCCCATGTTTGTGATGATCAGGTCTAGTATATTATCTCCCCTTGTGGGAGAGGTGACTAGCTGTTCCACTGCATTTGAATTTATGAATTCCAGGAACCTTTGGGCTAGGGTGTTAGGGCTAGAATAATGCACCCAGTCTATGTTAGGGTAGTTGAAGTCTCCCAATATGATCGTGTTTGGTGAGACATTCATATCCTCCAATGTCTTCAGGAAGGCTGAATGGGGTTCCTGAGATTGGGAGGGTGGTCTGTAACATGCTACCAGTTGTATAACAGTTTTGCCTATGGTTAGTTGCACCTGGATGGTTTCTGATGCTTCATGTGTTGCCACTCACCTGGAGGTGTGGGTGTACTTGATGAATATGGACACTCCCCCCTCCCTTTTTGGTTTGGCCCGAGTTTTGGGGCCGAAAAGCATGATACGAGGTATAGCCTGGTAGTGCTGGGGTGCTCTCAGGAGCCTTGAACCAGGTTTCAGTTACTGCACAGACATCGATGTTCTCCATACTGAGGAGTGCTTCGAGAGCCTGCATCTTCAGATTTAGACTTCTGGCGTTGAGCAGAATCACCCTTAATTTTTTTCCATTTTTGTTTTCTAAGGAGGTGGGTTTGTCTTTTGAGCCTTGCCTAAAAAAGGCACTATGGGGGTGGCAAGAGCCTTAGCCAATATCCGGAAGCCCAGTGGTGACAGATGCAAGCCGTCCCTTGTGAAGCTTAATGATGGTCTATCTATTAAATCAGTATTGCGTACATGCACACTCCACCACTGACTTAAGTATTTTATTCTTTTATGTATGTGCATTTATATGTTGACAAGGTGTCTGTGTGAAATGTAGATTTTTTTTGTAGTATGTGAAGGTATGCCTTCAAGCTAATTAGTTACTTGCTTAACACTGGGCAATCTTTTTAAATGCTTTGGTATCTGTTTTACTGTATTTGAGTCTGAAGAAGTGACTGAAAAGTCATGAAAGCACTTATGTTTTTTTGGTTTATTAAAGTTGTTGTACACCGAGCCATGGTTAGTCCTCTTTGGTTTCTGAAAAAAAAAAACAAAAGAAGTTATCCCCCGCCTCTGTAATCATCCCTGTTAGAGTAATACAGAGTACAAAGCTCCCTTTTGTATGCACCTAGCCAAAGACTGTGTAGCAAGGAATACCTTTGTGGCCATTGACAAAATATTATTTAGCTAAAAGCTCAAACCTCTGTCCCTATACTGTTACTTTTATGCTTATTTGAGTAAATGTATATCTAGCATTCCATTACATCAAATGCCTCAGCTCAGCCAAATGGATCTTGTGTACCACCACAAAAAGCACTAAAAACCGAAGGATTTAAATTTCAATTACACTTAAACAAAACACATTGGAGGAACAGATTACCCAGCAGTTGCACCACCTTTGGACCAAATTGCCTTTACATGTTAAGCAGAATGACACACACTTGTTTCAAGAGAAGCCTTTAGGACTATAAGGCATCCCCAAATTTGTCCCTGGATAGACATGATTTGCCCTCCTGCAAGTTGGAGGTATAACACGAGGATGGTACTGACAAGCAGTTATGATCTCTTATCTTCTTACTTTGTAACTCCTATGATCCTGTTAGAGAAAGGGATAAAAAGCAATCTAGTTTTAAAATGCATTGCCCTAAGTACCTCACTGTCGGCCCATCTCTTCAGGTGTACAGAGAAAGGGCTTAAATACCATTAAAGTTAATGAAATGTTGTGAAATGTCTTCCATTAGCCATAATTAGTGAAGAGAGCATTTCTTGCAAGGCACTTTAAACGTTCTTGTGTAATTAAATTATCACGGTATGTCTTTGACTCGAGTTTTCCTCCTAGATTTAAGAATTGTGAAATCCTGACTGGTGCAGAGTGAGTGTCCTGGATGGGCAACAGTGAAGAATGAAGCAAGAAATGAAATCCTGGAAGGAAGGGCTCAAATTAAACACAAAATCAGTTGTATACCATTCATCCATTAGACTATTAGTAATTTGTTTGGTCAATCTGAATCAGTGTTCAAAAAATAACAGTCTAGAAGAGGCCAGTTAATATACATAATTTACTCTAGCTTTTAGAATGTGCGACATTTTATATGCTGGAGAACTTTGTCCAATGAAGTACTCTCAGCCTTGCTGAATCAGTTGTATAAATAAATGAAACAACCACATCCATAAAAGCAGTCCATACCTCTCAACTGTCCAGATTTTCACAGAATGTTCAGATTTTTGCTTGATATTTTTGGTCTGTTCCTCATCACTGATAATTGAAGTCATTAAATAATGACATACATTTGAGGTTCAGACTTCCTATCACTAAGGAAATGCATGCCAACACAAATCCTGTTATTCTGTCTACTTTTTACCTTTATAAGAGCAATATTTAAAACCTGTCCCTATTCTTGGTGCTTTGTTTCCCCATTATTTTAGACTTTCTGTAGATTTCTTACATTAAGAGGTTGAGAGCTATACCGTTCATGTGTGAAATTCCTTATTTCAGCATCATTCATTTTCATTGAACTTACAAGCAATGGGTGTGCTTTTTTATTTTTTAGATATACCTAATGTAGTAAAGTACAGTGATCTGTGCCATGTACATACACAATACAAATCACATATAGTCACCTCACAGAGGACTACCACACCCGAAAACCAAGGCACAATTCTACTACTGATTTGGTTCTCTGTCGTACCTCTGCTACAGTCCATTTTATTTGAGCCTTAGTTCCCACACGGACAATTATATGAAGGTGTCTCCAGCCTTTTGTTTACTGTTTATAACTACTTGGCCCATCCTACTAAGGTTTAGGCCTGGAAGAGTGCCTATTTTTACAGAGTTCCTCTCTTCTCCCATAAAGCCTACCAAACTCTGTCTGGCGATCAAGTTATCCATCAAAAGCACTCCTGTTTCTCCTAAGCCAGGACTACAAATTTCATGTACCTTTGTCATAGGTTGGCCTGATCTCAGACTACTTATGTTACTCCTCAGAACCAACTGTTGACACCGGACAACCCTCATGCTACTCTTCTAATAAGTACCCAGCCATTTCCTCTTTATATAGCTACACTTAGCTTTCCCTCTGCTGCTCCAGCAGTATTCTAGGATCAAATATGTCAGCAGCTGTACAGACAAGCATATTTATAGTTTGTGACTAGTTAAGCATTTAATGAAAACATGATTCCATAATCAAGATCCTCATCCATGATTGCTAGGTACTTTGCAAGTTTTGTATGGTAGGTAGATTTAAAGGCAAAAAATCCTATCACCTTGCAAGTTTCAGCTCCTGTTATGGACCTTAACTCACATTATAGTCTGTCTGCTGGTTCCATATTTCACATTTTGAGTAAGACATACTCGTAAAAGTATTCAAATGCAATATAAACATCCCTCAACTGACTATCCATTCACAAAGTCAGCGAAGATTCCAGTGACAACCAATAAAAGTGCTAATAAATGCTGATTGGTTAGAGGTCTCATGCAGATAGTTCTATTAATCTGTAGACAATTTTTGAATCTAACATCTTTGTTACAGGAATGTGGTAAGAGATGCATGGCTTCCCCATATGTGCTTATGGCTCTAAATCTCCAAAATAACTTACTCTTTTATAAATGAATGAAAAACAAAATTGTTTAAGACTGATTGATTAAAAGGAGAAAGCAAAAGAATGTGCAACGATAGGAATGAGGTACAAGTATCTCCTCCCCACACTTCTTTATAGTGCTCCCATCCTTACTAACTTCCAGTCTTCACAAATATTAAAATGAATGTTGTTATAATAAAGTTGATAATTTTTTAGCAAATTCCCCTTCCAGAATCCAGCACTGTAATGCTCTGAAAAGCCTAAACTGGTTAGAACTGCCTCATCAACTAACAGATGCACAGTTTCTTTCCACCTATACAATTATCCAGCATCTATCTGCCTACCACCACTTAAAACCATTCTACACAACTATGTTTCCAGTCGCTCAGTGTTTTCCAGTGACCAAAAACTCTTTTCTGTTTACAAACCTATCAGATCTCCTGGGTATTGCCTGTACTCCTACAAGTTTGCTAAGGCATGGAACTCCTTACTTGCATCTATCAGGTCAATAATTACCCTCCCTCATATCATTTAAAACTACGCTGAAGGACATCCTAGCTAAAATCTGTCTCTTTTGTTGCTCAAAACTAGGATAAACTGTATCCTTAAATGTGAAGAAGTAAATTTTTGTTACTTGTACATCCTTACTCTCCAGTCTTCACTGACACCCTTACTTATATCAAATTATCTTCCCCGACTTTCTCTCTAAATATACCATAAGCCTGTTCCCTCACTTCATATTGCAATTCCTGTCTGTATTTGTCAAATTTATAATTATTTAAACTGCAGATGTTTTTGTTTTATTTTTGAAGAATGTAAAATTGTTTTTAAAATGTTTTGTAATGATTTGGAGCTTTTCTCTTTGGTCCTCCATTGAAAATGGGCTTCTACCCAGTCGGCCCTACCTGGCAATTAAATGTCAATAAATAAATAAGTGTGAGTGGCTTGCACTGCATGTGGGGTTGCATGGCAGCTTCCCCTTACAAAACCACTTTCATTAAGTTTTCTCAATTGGTTGCATGTTAATGTCAGGTTTTGAGTCTGTGTTACTTACCATTTGAGTTGAGAGCCTTGATTTTCCATGGATTCGTAGTAGAGCAGCAAGATGTACACCAAGCTTTGAATCTGATTGATAACTTCACTTGAAGCAAGTTTTCCCTTTATTCTGTTAAACAAAAAAAAAACACTATTACTGAATTCCTTACAGTAAAACATGCTAATTTTAATGATAAACTGTATATTGTACTACTATCAAAAAAAGTCTGTCAGAGGTAAAACTGTGCTACCTAACCTGACAGTAAATAATAGCTAATTATAAGAAAACTGGAATATGAAACCTATTCCATTTTCAAATCTCACCCCCACTTGCTCTGGCCCATTTTGCGTCTTGACTACGCTCTCCTTCGGATTCAAAAAGCTCTGTGAAAGCTTCCTGCAAAGCTTACATGGGGTTTACATGTGTGAGTGGTGATGCACTGTGAGTAGCAGCGCTCATTGTATATTCTTGACGTGGACTGAGTTTAAATGTAAATAAGCAAGGTTTCATGGCTGGCAACAGTATTGCTGGTCAGGAAACTGTGTAAGCGAACATGGATAGCAGTCTTGTTTAAATCATTGAAGACACTGAAAATCCATGATTTTGCGCGGAATGCCACAGTGATCACCAGGGCTTAATAGATAGCTCTCAATCTCATACTGCAAGACATATGGACAAAGGCCAACATAATGGGGGGGGGCAATGACCCAGAAATAGGGGCATATTTGCTCTGTAGAAATGTGCTAGAACAACCAGGAGTTTGTGTTAAGATATATGTTCTGAAGGATTTGAAGTCTGAAACTCAAATATATGTAATTATTGAGTCACATCAGTCCTGAAATCATCCCAGTGATATCGCAGAAAACCACAAATTTGATAAGGAGCACACCAAAAGATGTAAATGGAAATATATGGACATTGTGTGAAAATCTGGATAGTTGAAAGGTATGATTGTTAAGAATATGGTCCAAAGACACGCAGATTTTTGTGAAATTATATTCCTGGCATTCTGTACTGATATTGTATAAATGATCTGTAAGTGTACATGGACTGCGATGTAAAATAAACACACAGGGGAAGTGTGTGTATTGACTGGGGACACACAAATGAATTGCAAGAATGAACACAGGGAAATAGGACAGGTGAAACAACCTAATGTACAGCAGATGAAGGCATGTCAATGGGAGACAGTTGCAGTAGCAACACCAATCGTATATCAACTTGGTATGGTAGGGATTGTACAATGGAAATGTCTATTATGTGACTGTCACACAAGGTGACATAAAAATGGGTAGGATGACTGTGTGAGATAAGCATCCTTACATGAACAATGCAGAGGACATCTATCAGAGATGTTACATACAATTGGGGTAGGGTGCAAATTGTGAAGCTGTGCAAACTGATTTGCCTGAATATGAGTGTACCCTCAGCAGAGGTCTGCAGCAGGTGGGACACAGGTAAAGGCTCATGGACAACATTAAAAGAAGCAAGCACAATCATGGATAATATCAGAATAATACCACCAGTAATCCCATACCTTTGACATAACATATATGATTTAGAGTGATCAGAGATGATTCTGTATAAACATACTTGTACAACAATTATGATACATCCACACATGCACACTGTCCTGGCACTGTAACATATAATGGAGGTGTAAGGAGGGACGCTGCTCTACCTGCATGCGACATTATGAGCAATAGAAGCTATGTGTGTGTGTATACATATATATATATATATATATATATATATATATATATATATATATGTGTGTATGGCACAATCCAAATGGTCAGGAATGTTACCAGTGCATTTAATGTGTGCATCACCAGAACAGATTGAAAACATGCATCTGATGTAACAACTTGATGGGGGTTCTGCACCACAGGATAGTGATGTTTATGCCACAAAAAGAATACCTAGGTACAGCCAATACAATGTGTGACAGCTCACTGTGGCAAAGTTGGTACACTTTGGTTAAACATCACTGGAAGATGTGTAGGGAGGTACATGAAAGTAGGGTGCATTGTACTCAGTTATTGGTGTAATGAAGGCTGTGAACTATGCAGGTATTAAGGCCTGTGATGTTCACATACTCAGTAGTTGTGTTACATACAAACGTGTAGTCAGCACTGTGGCCACATGCTGGTGGATGTTCCACATGCCATCTACCCCAGGCCACAGGTCACATATCTACTGGTCTGGTTATAGGGTGTAATGTGTACATTATACTTAGGTTGATTGTTTCTTTATCTGATGTAACAAATCCTCCCATCTTTTTGTGTTATTGCAGTTGTTGTCATGGCTGTGGCAGCAATCTTTGGTGTGTATTGATACTGTCTGTATTATACTAATATCACAGTTGGAGTCAATGATTGCCAACAATCTGTAGTCCTTCAGACAGCTGTCTGGACACAGGATGTGCATGTCATTCATAATGTCTCTGACTTAAATAATGGACAGGAAGGGGACTGACAGTTACTACTGTTGTACAGACCTGATCACTGGACCTGAGATATAATTCATTTCACACATTTCAACATATTTACACGCAATGTATGTGATACAGTGGTCTCTCCACTTGGTGATACAGGTGTTTATGGCCACATGTGACAGTGCTGAGTGAATATCTCAGTGTGGGTTGGTGTCAGATCCCTTGGGCTTGTTAAACTCAAAAGGATAATAGTGTTGTCATCATGAATACCCTAAATGACCTCTTTGAAGACATCTAACAGATGCAACAGACATGATGTAGCATTAACAACTCACACAGCTCTGTTGCACACAGCTAGGTTATTATGAATGTCCATTTACAAAAGTCCATGATGCCATTTTGATCTACCTCACAGATGAGGAGAGTCAGCATGTGTCTATACATGCATGGATTGGGCGTTGTCCCCCCCCCCCCTCAAATGGATGCATGTTGATATATACACTTCTACAGGAACATAATCTGTGTGGAGGGTATGTTGATGTATGTATTCAACTGTGTCAGGAAGGTGTATGTGTTGAGTCATGTGATATGTGATCTGTGATGTTGTTACAGCCCATTGGTTCTGTGTTACAGGCCTGGATGAAGGCAGGACAGTACATACTGCCTATACTGATCTGGCCTAGAGTAGGGACACAATCACACACACAGTTATCATTAAGAAACTCTCCCACTTAGGAATTAACCCTTATGTCACTAGATGGGTAACCAAATGGTGCACTGACAGAACACATACTGTAAAAGTTGATGAATCAACCTGTACCAGTAGAGTTTTCACCATTGCCATACCCCAAGGATCTGTGACTGGCCCTTTACTGTTTGTAGTCTATTTCTTGACAATTCAGTCTAAAGTATGTGGCCTTTGGTGTACCTCGTTTGCTGATTCTCGCCTACTGGGCACAGTCACTGAGTCTACCTGTGATGATCACGTACTACAGGAGGGGCTAACACAGACAAATGATTGCTGACAATGCCACACTGTCTATAAATGAATGCAAAAATATGCCTTTATTTTGTCCTGCTGAAAAGTGAAATTCCTTGGTAATTACAGCATTGACAACAAACCCGATATGCTGAAACCCAGTGATGCAAGCAGTGGGAACAGACACACATAGCAATCAGAATTTCGATCACTAAGGGTCCACACAGAAATGAAAAGGCTATGTTGTGCACATCATAAGTTATGCCATTGTATTCAAACCATAGGATTATATTACAGCACTGTACACAAACCTCATAAAAACACAAAGAAAATAATGGTCTTTTGTGCATGTACCTCACCAGACACAGGAGCAAATAGAGAGAGCACACGGCCAACAAACCATGCCATGATGTTTGTGGATAGACTGAAAGCCATGTCACCGTAATCTGTATCATATAGGATGAGGTGGTTTCTGCCTAGACTCCAGGCCAGTCTCTGTGCCTGCCTTTATGGGAATAGTGCACATCCACCAATCAGATATAGCTGATGACATCACCAGTGTCTGTTGAGGAGAATATGGTAACAGCAGTGTTCCACATGCTGGTGTAAAAGGCTCTTTATAATGTCAAGCAAGAGAACAAACACACACACACACACCCCACTTGACTGCAGTGAGAATAGAACCCCTACCTATCTGACTACAAAGACTGCAGAACTCAGTACTTTATGCAAGCCCCACACCACAATTCTGACTTTTGCAAGACTGCAGGGTTAACTTAAAGTGGATGACATCAGCAAGGCATGTTGGAGAGAGGATATTGGAAGACCTGCATGAAATGGATGTGTAGGCATGTGCAAGTATAAAAATGTTGTTAACCCATGGGATTGGAGAGGTAACTGTAGGATACACACTTCTGCATTTCTGGTTAGAAACACACACACATTCATAGGTTCATAGGTGTGTACTAGGCTAATGGCTCTGGAGCCTTTACAAGCCTAGCCCATAGAAGTGTCCTGGCATCATGCCGCCTGATGTTAGTTCCCAGTGGTCTATCAAGTAGAGCCACTGGAGTGATCGCTGGGGTGAACTTTCTATTTCGCATCCATTCATCAAGATTTCTCTTGAAGAGGGCAAATGAAGTGCTCTGCTCGACATGTATGGGAAGTCTATTGCAGAGCATGGGCAGTCTCTGGGTTATGAACCTGTCCCTCCAACATGTTTTGTTGATTGTGGTAATGAGGTTGAGGTCTCTGGAGGGTGTGGTTCAGAGGGATTGGAATTTCTTTAGCTGTAGCATTTCTAACAGAGCTGGGTCAGACATGGCTTTGTAAGTCAAGCAGAGATTGCTTCTTAGTAGACGATATGAGACAGAGAATAGCTGGAGTTTTTTGAGTCTGTCCATGTATGACGTGTTTAAGACCTAGTATCCTCTTTGTGAGGTACTTTTGTGGCCTTTCCAGCTGTTGCATGTATCTAGTGATGTACATGCCAAATGGAGCATTATACACGATGATTGGCCTAATGAGGGAAGAGGAGAAAGAGATGATGACCTCTTTCTTCCTGGATACAAAACCCTTGGTAATGAGGTGTGCCACATAGAAGAACTTTCTGACCACAGTGGCAATGTGGTGGTCGAAGGAGAGTTTGCTATTAACCTGTGTCCCCAGATCTCTTATAATGCCTTCAGTGCTCAGTGGGCTCTCAACAATGTGGTAATTAGTGGGTACTGAGTTTTTCCCAAAGGGGAAGACAACGCATTTGGTGATGGTGAGGGACACAAGGTTGGGTGACTCCATGATTGGGGTGAGGGAGGAGAACAACACAGGCTCATGGCCATCAAGCTTGGAGACAGAATTAAGTCCTCAACCTACTGGACTGTCATCACTATCCCCTTAGTCCACTGGCAGCTGGGGAGCTTGATATCTTTTTCTACTATGGACCATGAGGGTGAGCATCCTCTCCATCCAGCATAGGCATAAACCAATGGTGCTGTGCATGACACTATGCACCATCGCTGGCATCTCCCTGCTTGCCTGATAAAATTAACACCTCCACAACTGCTCCCAGAGAGTATCACTGCACCAGCTTCCTAGGCAGATCTACGTGAGGGTACTGGCAGTGCAAGTGCAGCCAGCTTGGGTCCTAGACATGCTGGGCATCGTTGTTGGAATGGGGGCAGGCAGATCCACTGGGGCTGGCCTACCTTGCTGTGCTGTGTAACACTTAGTGATGTGGTATGCATAGATGACATGGAGACATTTTGATGACACATAATAGAAAATACAAAAGGATAGATAAGGGTTGGTGTGAGAGAAAAAAAGTGATAAAATTAGTAGCATCAACTGTGACATGCAATGCATTAACGCAATTACACAACTATTTTATTTGAAGTATTACATTTAAGTATGCATCTTAACAGATACACACTCTACAACAGATTGGTGAAAGTAATCCTTGAAATGTACATATATATTGCACATATGCATGTTCCAGTTATACAGACTACAGGTTATAGCTGAGAATTTGTACCAGAGGTATAGAATTTTGAATTTAATGTAATTATTACTGAAGAATTCTATAGTTGTGAATTGTGGTATTTTAACCCACAGCCGCTGACTACAGTCTAATATTGGACACACACAAGTGGTTTGTGCTACAGACTAATGCATGCATACTTGCTTTTACAGCTGGGATATGCATGCTCATTTTGATACAACTCTTACTTTTAAAGCTACAAGAACACTTCTCTTCTGCTGTATACATGCCATTTGCTTCTCTCAGTCTCTCCAGTAAAGCAACATGAGCTTGAGAATAGGTTTACGTTCGGTGGGAGCTGGTGAAAGAACAGAAGAGCATTTTGCATATATTTAGCTTCCCAACTCTTACAAGTACTCTCATATTGTCATACTTACACAGCTGTGGGATGTCCACAGCCTCAAACCCATGCAACCAATGGTTGAGGACATCCCTTTTTCTCCTGCATAGATCCTTAAAATGAATGATGCCTACATTGCTCTACAGTATGTGAGATACCAGTGGCACTGGATATAGCCTGGGGCAAACTAGTCCAAGCCTCAGACTTGTATTGGGAGCCAGAATAGTCCCCCCACAGAAGTCTTTGGCTGTGGTGCTTTACCAGGAATCCAGTAAATATCCTGGACTCCTGGACACCCCACCTCTATGTCCTAAACTTGGCACCTTCCTCTCAAATGCCAGCCATGTCTACCAGGTGAACTAGTACAATGGAAACTGATGCTTTCCCACCAGTTCTGGTTATCTTGTTTATTGCTAGTGCTCAAACCCAAGCAATGATGCCAACTGCATTTGCAATGTTAAGCAGAGTGCAGTATTGCCAAGCAGGGAAGAATTAAATAACTGAGACTGGAAGGTTAATCTGACACTTGTCCTTAGTCTGAGGGTGTCTACTGATGTAACTTAGAAATATATATTAGAAATTGGAAGCTGTTAGATGAGTTAGGTTTGCAGACATACACTGGGGCATAAATGTAATGACCTGAGACATTTGTTTTTGCCTTTATACACTGAGTAAAATAGATTTTTACAATGTGGGATTAAAATTTAGGCATAAGGGGCAAAACATTTTCTTCCATAGCATTAATTTTCCATATATGCCACAGAAGTGCAGCTCAGATATATTCTGGAATCATGCATAAATGCAGGTGACAGTTTGAGCTGTTTCACATGCATGTGTGTGACCTGACAAGGTTATTGGATATCAGTTGCATATGTGTATTATGTGTAATATGTAACTGTGAAGCCCAGAATTATACTTAAAGTAATATAGTAGATAGTATACCCTCATTCATACATCTGAAAACACAATAATGTTGTCTCATCCCTCATACATATAATTCATATCTGCTCCACTATTTAACATTTTATAAGTGTGAGTGAATATAATGGGAAGTGGAACAACAGTAAAAGTGGATGAATTATCCTGTATTAGAACCCAGGACCATATATATGCCAGTCCTCCACTTACACCTGTGCCAAAAGAATGTGGAAAAAACATTTGTCTATTTTTCAGTTTCCTGCTATAAACTGCAATGTCACAATGGTAAAAACAGGTTGCACACACTGTAGTAGAACCCAAGACCATCTGTACTTTGACCCTACAAGCTGCCACATGACTTGTTACATGAAATTGCTAATTTCCTAATTATTCTTAATGGTTTCTGTGGTAATCACTAAACGACATTGCTTACTGTGTTTGCTCGATGCTGAACAGAAGTCACTGAATGTATTCGATTTCAGTTATTGGCTGTCTGAGTCCTGTCTGTAGGTGTTCAGTGGCTAACCACCACCCAATGCCACTAAGGGCAGTTGTGTGAATGAAAACAAAAATTGCAACAGTGTATTGTTTTTGACCTTTACCCTTTTACAGACACTGTGTTTGCAGGTGTTCTGCAGGTTTTCTGTCTGCATCCTTGGTGGGCCATTAGTCTAGTTTGTGCACTGGCGCACTTCGTGAAAATGAGATAAACTCAACCAAACCTGACATTAATTTTTCTCCTTTTCCTGTGTTTATGCTAAGTGACACATCGTGCAAACACTGCCCCTACCCCCAAAAATGAAAAAAAATAGCTGAAACTTGGAAAAGCAATCTAGGACATACACACTACAAAATGTTACTGCACGAGATATTTCCACATAGATCTGGATTTGAACTCTCATTCCAATGAACCTTCAGAACATAGTAAGGGTCTTATCCCTCTTTGCCATACAAAGAGGTTTACAGTAGAGAAAAGAAACATAAAAGGGAAAAGTACTTCAAATGAATCAAAATAATCTATGAAATAAACACTACAAAATGTTTGTTAGTAGACATGACATATTTCACCACTGGACTGGATTTGAACTCTCACTCTAACGAACCTTCAGAACACAGTAAGGGTGCCTTATCCCTCTTTGCCAGACAAACAGCTTTGCAGCAAGGAACAGAAATTATTCTGCGTACAACCAACTGCAACATCATCTACAGTAATATGAAACCATACAAGCGTTATTTGTACATTTATTATTTTTGGATGTAGTGTACTATGTGATCACACAACCAGTTATGAGTATTGCTTGCAAATATGCAGCTCTGTCTTGCCTCTCTGTTTGTTAGTCATTCTTCTCTTATCTGATGAGTAATGTGTGAGACACAGTTTGTAAGCCATTTTATCATTGTCCTTAAATTGTGTGAGGATATTAAAAGGCAATAATATCATATGCAGTTGCCAAAAAATGAAGGGAAGGGTTGGATGTTAATGGACAGAACTAGAAAACTGTCTGCTGCTTACTTACATTTCCAGCCTTGACACAATGACATCTGACACTTTGTAAGTCTAACCTGACATTCCCAGTGGATGTTGGGCAGTTTGCATTGCTGTTGTGTTTACCTTCTTCCTACCAGTAATCATGCACAGTTGCAATCCATTAAAAACAAACACTGAGGGATTGCCTGCACTATGTTTATATCTGATACACATAGACACATATTTGGTATTAAGCAATTCTAATGAATTCTCACCTTATTTGCATCTTCACCATGCTGACAACCCTGAATCTACACCTTTTTCATGTAGCTAGGGAAACTGAAGGTGAGCAGACTGGTTTGTGTGGAGAACACAAAAAAGAGGCTATTATTTTGGGATAGAACTGCACAGATGATTATTTACCTTGAGAAGGTATGCTTGCATTTTGTCAGCTACATACTGTGTATGCTGAAATGTAATTTAAGAAAAATCTGTTTAATAATTTTATATATGTGTGTGTGCATCTCTCTCTCTCTCTATATATATATATATATATATATATATATATATATATATATATGTGTGTGTGTGTGTGTGTGTATTTTATATATATATATATATATATATATATATATATATATATATATATATATATATATATATATCTTCTTCTTTCAGCTTTTCCCGGTTATGAGTCGCCACAGCGGATCACCTGTCCGCTCATGATTGGCAGTGGACTTTTATGGTGTTGAGTTGCCAGCCCGGCCCCAACCTTCCACAGAAGGCGCACACATGCACACACTCACACCTATGGCCAATTTAGAGTGTCCAATCCGCCTACAGCATGTCTTTGGGAGGAAACCGGAGCACCTGGAGGAAACCGACGCAACCACAGGGAGGACTTGCAGACTCCTCACAGAAGGCACCCCAGACGAGAATCGAACCAGAGAACCTCTTGCTGTGAGGCAGCAACGCTAACTGCTGCACCACCGTGGCCACCATATATATATAGATTAGCAAATGCTTTTACACTTTTATCTATATGCATTTGTTAGAAATGTACTGATGGCATGTTTGTTAGGGCATTTCACAGGTATATATGATTGACAACACTTAACTTGGAATGTTCTGTTTCAGGGATAGTTCATTTGATGGCACTTTTAGCATTTTAAAGATAGTTTGTTAGAAAAAATGTGTCATTTGCCTGTTCTTTTGGGGGTGGGGAGCAAAGCTGTATTATTGTTATGGCAGAAACAAGGATAGTGTTGCTATTGTTACTCTTCTTTCTTGAATCCAGCCTGCACATATAAGTCCAATAAATCTCTGCTGTCACATGTTAAGGTAAGCTCCCACGTTTTAACTGCTTACACTACCAAGTAAAAACATGCAAGGATATGCCAGTCATTCATATTATTATACAATACACTCACCACTTACCTTGTAAATCCATCAGTTGCAATAATTTTAGTTCAGGGCTGAGACTGTCTGATGCAAGCAGTAACAGCTAATACATAGGTTCATAGGTGTTTACTAGGCTAATGACCACAAGTCCCTTTTTAAGCCTAGCCATGCATCCCAAATCTCTGACAAGTTCTGATACCCTTGATAAGTGTAAGCAGGGCTCTGAGAGATGAACCATTTACAGGTTACTTCTGTCCATTAGAGACATAGGTCCCAAATCAGGGATGAATTTCTGGATTCCCATCTAATTGTCCAAGTTGCACTTGAATAAGGTTAAGGAGGAACTCTGCTTCATATGGATGGGAAGCCTGTTCTACAGACATGGTAGTCTCTGGGATACATATTTATCTCTCCAGCGCAGAACCTATTTATATCACAGCTAGGTTTAAGTCTTTCGAATGGGTAATTCTGGCGCTGTTTGATTTGTGGATATGCCTCCATCAGAGTGGGATCTGATGATGCCCTGTATGCCAGGCATAGAGCTCCCCTTAAAAGTCTGTAGGAGACAGAATACAGGGATAGGGGCTTGAGGAGGCCTGCATAGGACATATTACTTATGCCCTATATTCTTTTAGTGAAGAACCTCTGTGGACATTCCAGTTGTTGGATATGCCTGGTTAGGTACATGCCAAAGGGGGCATTGTACTCAATGACTGGTCTGATGAATGCTGAATACAGTACAACAATGACTTAATTGGACTTAGATGCCATAACTTTGTTTATAGGTTGCGCAATACAGAATGATTTTCTTACCAATATAGACACATTATGATCAAAGGCTAGATTACTAACTGTGTGTGTCCCTAAGTCCCTGACTACTGGGTCAGCTCAAAGGGGTGTGTTGTCAATATGATAGTTACCAGGGATGGATGACTTCGCAAAGGATACTATTATACATTTCTTGACATTTAGTTTTAGTCCATGGCTCTGACACCAGTTGTTTGTCAGTGTCAGCCCTTCCTGGAGAATATTTATGTCAGTGTGAGATTCAATGATAGCTCCTAATTTGCAATCCTCTGACAATGGCCTTGACTTCTGAGAAGTAAATGCCAAAAAGGAGCCATCCAAACACCGATCCCTGAGGGACTACTTGTGACTGGCCTCTTTGTAGAGGTGGAATTCTAACTTCCTGGGTCCTCTGTGAGCCAGTTGGCTATCTACTGGGTGACATATACGTTTGTACCTAATCTCTTGAGTTTGTCAACAATGCCCGAATGGGGTGTTGTATCAAATGCCTTGGCCAGGTCAAGGTAGGCAGTGTGAACAATTTTTCCTTCATTAATTCATTGCTTTGGTAACCTTCTCAAAAAAGTCAACCAGGCTGAGTGGGCATGATCTGCCCTTGACAGAACCAAACTGGGTTGGGCCCAGTGTCCGGAGGTTTACTATATCTCTATTAATAATCTCCATAATTCTTTCCATGGCTTTACATATAAGACTAGTGAGACTTATAGGTCTGCAGCTTCTAGGTTAAAGGTTGTGATAGTTGCCTGGCATCAATGTTACTATATGTATGTACGTAGGAGGAAGGTTTTAGGCCATTAGGTGATGAGTGAGTGTGTTGAGCATGCTTATGTCTGCCTAAACGCACAGCATCTGCTGCTTCTTCCCTACACTCCTCACCTGCGTGAGGTTGTGGTGACCTTGGCACTGGTGGTGGGATATGTGCTCCTTCCCCCTGTTGATCCTGCTGAAGCTGTTTTCTCAGGATGATGTTGTGTAGCACAGCACATACTGTGAATATTTCAGTACATGTCCATGGATTGCACTGCAGGACTCCACCAGATGTATTTAGGCACCAGAGCTGTGGCTTCAGCAGCCCAAATACACACATTATGATATTTCTGGTTTGTGTTTGTTCTTCATTATGCTGTTCTTCAACGGGTGTCTGTGCATTTCTGATTGGCATCAACAGCCATGTTTCCAATGCATAACCTGTATCCTTCAATAAATGACATTGTGGGACATCTTCCCTAGTGAACATCTGATACAGTTGTGAGGTTTTCCAGATATGTGAGTCATGGTAACTGCCTGGGTTGTCAGCACACACCTTCAAAATGATTCCTTTGGCATTGCACATGATTTGACAGTTAAAAGTGGAAGCACTTTGTTTTAATGTAGAGCCTTCCCTGTTCTCTGCATGGTGCCTTAATTTCTACGTGTGTGCAATCTATGGCACCCAGTACTTCAGGGTAGTGTGCTACAGGGTAGAACTCCTGCATATTTCTGGCCCTATCCTCAGGATTATGGGGAAAATATATGTGGTCACTAGCATGTAGGAGCACAGCTTTCAAGAATTGATAGAGGATCCTAGATGCTAATGCCTGTGACACCCCCCAGCATGTCCTCTGTTGGTCTCTGAAAGGTACCCGTAGCTAAGAGTCTAAGTGCTGCACATACCTTTGTCTGCAGTGGGATGGGTTTTCCTTGGTTTGCCCTGGTTTTGAGTTGAGTATGACAGTGGTTGCAGAGTTCCTGTAGTGTGTGTCTATCCACCCTGAAGCGCTCTACAATTTCTACATCATGTAGAATGTGATGTTACCTGGGGTATGAAAACTCATCTCCTTCTTGGCCTTAGTCTATCAGCAGCAGCATAGACTTCAGCCTGGTGCACATACACATGAAGTAAAGCAACAACAGCACCTAACATTGTTTCTGTGTAGACTCATTTCCACGGCTGTATTCCAATAGATTTTGGAATTTGCAGGGAAAATGAGCACTGAGTCTAACATGGCTGCTTAACAGCTTTTGAATAGCTCCTCCATCTTGAATTGGTTGATCAGCATACAATTCAGCTGCTTATGCTATAATTTGCATGCCACAGTGTTTACCTTGTTTTGTGGCTGTGTGTGGCTCTACACACTATGTAGAGCTGCTTACTGAACCCAAAACATTGTGGTACCATGGGTGTGCCATGGTGCAAAGTGCACACAGTGAAAACGGATCATACAGGCTGAACTGAATCTGGATGTCTGTTTTTTCCAACTGTTATTTCCACCTCTGCAACATCCTTGTCTTTCTTCTCAATGTTTTCTCTTACTTATGCCTCCCTTTGCTTTTTCTCTACTGGTCCTCATTTCTGCTGCATTCTTTTCATCTACTCATTTCACTACTTATCCAATGACTCACTGCCTTTCCTTTTGCTTCTTTTGCACATTCCTACCCCCATCCTTTTTCTACTACTGCTGTCTCTCTGTACTTCTAACTGCCTGAATAGTCAACTATCTTCATAGGTTCATATGTTGGTAGTAGGCTATCAGCCCTAGGGCCTATACAAGCCTAGCCATAACAATTCCCTGGCTATTTCTTCCCACATTATTTACTTTCCTGGACCCCTGTCTAGCAGGGCGACTGACGTGATCCCTGGGGTGAATTTCCTTTCTCCCATCCAATCATCAAGGTTCCTCTTGAAGAGGTCCAAAGAGGCACTCTGCTTGACATGTATGGGCAATCTATTCCAGAGTCTGGGGAGTCTCTTGGTCAGGAACCTATCCCTCCAGCATGTTTTGTTTATTGTGATGACAAGGTTTAGATCCCTGGAGCGTGTAGCTCTGAGGGATTGGGATTTCTTTAAGTGTAGCATGTCCAACAGCTCTGGGTTTGACATAGCCTTGTATGTTAAGCAGAGATCGCCTCTGAGAAGACGATATGTGACAGAGTATAGCTGGAGTTTTTTAAGGTGGTCAGCATAGGGCATCTGCTTTAGGCCTGTGATTCTTTTAGTGAGGTATTTCTGAGGCCTTTCCAGTTGTTGCAGATGTCTTGAGAGGTACATACCAAATGGGGTGTTGTATTCTATAATGGGTCTAACGAGGGATGAGTACAGTGGGACAATGACCTCCTTTTTTCTGGATGAAAAGCCCTTCATGATGAGGTGTGCCACATAGAAGGATTTCCTGACTGTTGTGGCGATGTGGTTATCGAAGGTGAGACCACTGTCCACCTGTGTCCCTAAGTCTCTTATCACACTTTCTGTGTTTAGTTTACTGCCACCTATATGGTAATTCATGGATACATGTTTTTTACCAAAGGGAATAACAATACATTTCTTGGCATTGAGCATGAGCCCATGGCTCTGGCACCAAGCATCTGTTTCTGTAAGGCCCTTTTGTAGAGTATCCACATCATTTGGGGATTCAATAATGGCTCCCAGTTTGCAGTCATCTGCAAACTTTGTTAGCCAGAGTCCCTTAGTGTTGACCTGTACTTCAGAGAAGTAGATGCCAAACAAGAGCGGCCCCAGGACTGAACCCTGAGGTACCCCCACTTGTCACTTGTCACTTGTCTGGGGCTGGATTTGGAGTCGGCTACTTTTACAGTGTGGGTTCTATCAGTAAGCCATTTAGCAACCCATTGGGTGACATAGGGATTAATGCCCAACTTAGTAAGTTTATCTATGATTCCGGAGTGGGGGATGGTGTCAAAGGCCTTGGCAAGGTCTAGATAGGCTGTGTGGACCACCTTACCCTTGTCCATGGCTCTGGAGACTGATTCAAAGAAGTCAATCAGGTTCAGGAGACAAGATCGGCCCTTCACAAACCCAAACTGGGTGGGGTCCAGTCTTTGAAGGTTGCCAATGTCCTTGTTTATAAGTTCCATGATAATACGCTCCATGGCCTTGCAGATAAGGCTTGTCAGACTGATGGGACGGTAGTTTCTGGGATCCAAGGTGGATCCCCCCTTGTGGATTGGGATAACTGTAGCTCTGCGCCACTCAGTGGGCACGAAACCTGAGGTGAGGCTATGATTAAACATGACACTTAGGTGAGGTGCCACTTCATATTGTAGTTCATGTAGTACACAGCCTGGGATGTCATCTGGTCCCATGGATGCTGTATTCTTGGCTTTAGAGAGTGCGTTTTGTACCTGTGTGGCCGTTATTACTGGAATTTGGCAATCTTCCGGTATTGAGATTTGCCATTTAGGGGGTGAGAGGGGGGTGAAGTTGGCACTGAATCGATCTACCAGGATATTGGCAATATCCTTCGGATCAGTATATTTAATGCCATTTTGTTTTAGCTCAGAGCCGATCTGAGCATTGCCATTTAGATTCTTGACATAGTTATAGAATGCTTTGTGGTTGTCTTTGGAATCTTTGGCAATTTTATTTTCGTAACTAGCTTTGGAGGATTTTATGAGGCATCTCAGTTTCTTACTGAGGCTAGTAAGGGAGTTTTTTGCATCCTGGGATTTTCCTCTTTTCTGCAAAACTTTCTTCCTTTTGTTGTAAAGTTTGTTTATGGCAGGGGACCACCAGATTGGCTTCCTTTTTTTGGATGAGAGCATTTTGGTTTTATTTGGGATGGCACGATTCATGCATGAGTGGATGTGCTCGTACATTGCCTTAGTGTAGGATTCAGCAGTTGAACTTTCAGTTTCCGTCTGCATGGGTGTCATGAAGTTTGTCACTTCTGACTTGAGTAGCATGAAGTTGGCTTTGGAGAAGTTTTTTATGGTGGTTTCTTTACTGGGGGGGGGGGTGGGATGTGGATGTTAAGGGTGATTAGCTTATGGTCAGACCTGACTAACGAGGGGGTGACCATAGGTATGAAGCATTGATTTCCCATGTTGGTAATGACCAGGTCTAGGATATTGGAGCCCCTGGTGGGACTATGGATTAGCTGATCCAAGGCGTTGGAATTTATGAATTCCAAGAACCGCTAGCAAAGGTGTTGGGACATGAGTAGTTTTCCCAGTTAATGGCAGGGTAGTTAAAATCACCCAGTATTAGGGTGTTTGGTTCTATCTTAATATTTTCCAGTATGTTTAGAAAGGTGTAGTGAGAATCTTGGGGTATAGTGGGGGATCTGTAGCAAGCTACAATTTGGATTGCAGTCTTACCTAGTGTTAGTTGCACTTGGAGAATTTCAGACACATTGTGTTGGCCAACTAGCCTGGTGGTGTGAATATCCTTGGTGAATATTGACACTCCTCCACCTTTAGTGTTTCGTCCTGGTTTGGTGGCGAAAAGTGTGGTAAGAGTTGTAGCCTGGTATTGCAGGGGTGCTCTCTGGAGCCTTGAACCAGGTCTCAGTTACTGCACAGATATCGATGTTCTCCATTTTTAGGAGTGCCTCGAGAGAGTGCATTTTGAGGTTTAGACTTCTAGCATTGAGTAGCATTACCTTCAGATTTTGCATGCTTGTACCTGTTACAGTGGTGGTTTTGTCCTTTGATGTTTGCCTAAAAAAGGCACTATAGGGGTGGCAAGAGCCTTAGCCAGTAACCTGAATCCCAGGGGCGACAGGTGCAGACCATCTCTGGCAAAGCATTGTGGTCTGTCAATCATGTCATCCCAGGCAGACAGATACTGGATCCCCTTTGAATGACACCATAAGCTTAGCCAATTGTTGGAAGTCAATCATTTTATCCTTATATTGTGGTATCATTCTGGGTGAAGGCAGGATGCTACTCAGGGCTAGGGTCATACCTGCCTGGGCCACATGATCCGAGAGCTCTTCCATGTCTCTTTTCATGTAGTCCAGGGAGGTACATCTCAAGTCATTCACTCCAACATGGACAATGACAGAGTCATATTTGTACTTGTTGTGGAGTGACTTGAGGGCATGCGTTATGTGGCGGATCCTGGCACCCGACAGGCAGCTGACTGTAATTTTCTCCTTATCCAACCTGGTGAGAGGGACATCAGTGCGCCGGACTATAGAGTCACCTATGACTAAAGTGTTAGGTACATTGTCTTGCCTTAGGGGCTGTTGCTGGGTGGCACACTGGTGTTGTGAACTATGTGACACATTGGTTGTGATTGGTGTTTGTTTGCGTTTCAGCTTCAGAGGTCTTTGTTGCTTGGGCAGGTTACAGTTAAGGGCCTCTGCATATGTGGATTTAGTGTTGCTATATGTGGGTGTTGGGGGTGCAGGTTTAGAAGGGCTATGTGTTGCTTGAGGTGTAGTGTGGGTGTTAACCTTCTCCTCTTGCCTGATTAGCACAATCTTGGGTGGAGAGAGCTTTGCTTCCATTTTGGCTATGTAAGTGCATCTCTCACAGGTTGTAGTGTTGGGTGGTAGGAGGAGAGGGTTGTCTGTGTACATGAGGCAATTGCTGCATTGCCCCAGTATGCCCAGATTCACCAGGTGGACAGGAGAAATCACCGGAAGCTGACACTTGGACATGCCTGGTTTGGGGCTTTTTTTTTCTTTGTAAAGTATAGGAGCTGTTTCCTTAGCAAGGTACTTTGCAATTATAGGCTTAGTGCCTACTATTAATTTCTCCTTGTTAACAAGGAGAGTTCAGTGTTTGTATGAGTTTAAGGCTTCCTAGTGCTTTCCAGCAGGTATTAGGGAAAGTGCTAGTCACAGGGATGCTTAAAGGTAAGATTGAAAAGAATGCACTCTGCAGTGTGCACTAGAGAAGTTAGATGTGAAAGTAGGTAACCTGAGTTTTACCTGTTTAAAAAGTTAAGGTTTAGTGGAGAGTTACTATTTTTAAAACAGCAAGATGGATTGAAAGGGGTGGTCACTTTTGTATTTTGGTATGATGAAATACTGTAGGATGGCCAATAAATTTAAATAATTGAAGGGGTGGGATTTCAAAAATGATGATTTTGTGATTACTCACATAAGCCAGTGAAAGTAGAGAGAAATGAGATATATGGTCAAATTAACATAAGAGGCGGGCAACTAGAAAGACAGTGGTATTTAACAAGATAACTTAAATGGGTGGGATGGTGGGAACAAATTCTGCCTGACTCAGACAGAGAGAGCTGTGGTCTCTTTTGAAGTTTTAATATGCTGTTAAAACAGAATGCAAGCAAAACACAAGGTAAAGAAAACAAACTACAGTATTCAAAATATAGAAAGGCAATACAGTAATACAAAAAATAAAAGCAAACTAACCTTTCCTTCACAGCAAAGTGTAGCAGAGTCTGGATGAGCCTTTCTAGCTCTCACATCCTCCCAAGCACTGACTTTTTCCAATACATTGTTTATTGTTTTCCTTTCCAAAGATCTGTATGCCAGAATCCTGCAACAAAATACGAATGCCTCATTCATCTCACAATCATCACCTGTACTAGAATCTTCCTTCTACCTTTATGATTTTTTTTCTGTGTCTTTTCCCGAGTTTTTTTTTTAAGCTCCCTACCTTTCTTCTTTTTGTTTTGTCTTCTGTTTACATTGTATGTGCTGTTTTGTCTTCTGTTTACATTGTATGTGCTGTTTTACCTCGTCGAGTAGTTTCTCGCTGTAATCATTATCTCCGTATTGTAATACAGTACTGAAGATATCTCTGAAGACAGTAATTTGTATATTTGGAACCGCGCTTTGATGGTTCGAATAAACATGATGGACTTCCTATGAGATTCTGACTGCGTTCTAACTTGTCTTTGTGTGTTCAATTCGCTTTTTGGACAGAATCTGTGTTTTCTGACCAAGGGTTGGCGTGAGCACTTCTGAGAGTTCATTCTACAGCTGAGTAGTGTGGGTTTGGTTCTGAGTTTGCTGTTTGGAAACAGTAATCTGCGCCTAATAAGCGCACTCTCAGGTGCACCACATTTCGAAAGCTCTGTTACACTGCGGTACCACCGCAGCACTGCTTCCAAAGGGGTATTACTAGTGGCCGTCAAGAATACTTGGAAATGTGCCCTTATGGTACAGTAAAAACAAATTTGATAATTACCTTCATTTAGAAAGAAACTTCTTCACATCTGTGTGGGAGGCAAAGTTTCCCATACAGAACTGCTATAAAAAATTATTTTTTTTGTGTTACACACTTCTGCATTTTGTAGCATGCTTGATTATGAGTATTATAATAATATGCTCACCCGAGCTTATGTTTTACAAGTTGTTGTGTAGAAATACTGTGATACAAGCTTGAAAGTCTCAAGGGAATGCTGTTAACCATACTCTTGTCTGTGTATATTTCACATTCATATATTTCATTAACTGCTTTTTAAAATTATAATTCATCAGCTGTTCATATATTAAATGAGTTCTTCATGCTATGGTTAAATTGCAGCTGTTAAATACTTTACCACACAAATTGAAACAATTCCCTCATCTCACTAGAGCCTAAAGCCAAGGCTGTTACTCATGTCAGAGCGTGTTTTCTGTTTGTCAGTACTGTACAAGTGATGTATTGTTCTCTAACAAGAATGAATTCATTGCTTACATCTCCAGAAAATGCTTATCCTGCTTTGCACATTAGAGGTTTCAAAATAATAAATCAGTACTAAAAAGGAGAAAGCATCAACTCCCTGATAATGATAATACCACTTTTGGCTGGCTGTTAATATACTTGAATAATTAGTTCAAATATTTAGCCAACCTGTAATCTTAAAGCAACAGTAATCAAAATACTGTGCTATTACCAGTTTAAGTATAAGAAGAAACAGTTTGTTGTTTTGTTTCAGCTACAGTAAATCAAGGGCTTTACCTCTAGGCCTAAAATACATGGAGCATTCATTGACTGAAGAAGTTAATCAGTGGCAGGCATTTTCTTTATTATTGGCAATACAATGACTTGCCCTCTCACAATAGTCCAGATTGCCAGCCAGTTTTAATGAAAAGGTGATCCACTTCTTCCTTACTTCATTACCAGAAAACCTGCTATCATTTTAATGAGATCAGATTAATAGTCCTTAAGCTTTTTCCCTGTACCGGTCTACAAAAGAAGTATGTGAACATATCAAATTTTGTACAGTGTGTGTGTGTGTGTGTGTGTGTATGTGTGTGTGTGTGTGTGTGTGTATTTAAAAATCCATACTGTATAAAAATCAATAAGCAAATATCAAATTACAAACATACAGAAATGCAGAGAAAGGCCTCCACTAAGGCACTGTTAGAACCAGAGAATTGAAAAGAAAATATTAGATTTCATTTGGGACTCAAACCAACAAGACCTGACCTTCTGTGCAGACTTTGATATGGTGTGCCTGCAACATGCAGTTGAAGTACTCAATTAGTAGATCATCTCACACGTGGTCCGCAGGGAACAGTGATAGTGTTCATGTGTGATGTGCAGCACATATTTGTAACACACATTTTGATAAATCCACTATTCAACTGATTTTTTTTTTTAATTTGTAGCATTCCATGCAGAGGATTTGTGGTGTTAACCAAGATGTCTATAAAATGCATTTGGCAAAGTTTACTAAGACAAGGTGCTGAGAGAGAAAACAAATACATAAAATGGGATAAGTATACCAATGATAGTGTATAACATAATACAGATTTTTTATATGAAAATCATGTAGTGCAGTTCTTTCTATATAAGCCACCTTTGCATTAATTAAATTACATTTTCATTATAACAGTGGCATACTCCTGTGAACTGCCTATATTATATTTTACGTTAGGAAACAATTTCTGTAGCAACATTTCTGTCTTTTTTAACTGGTTGCATTAGGTTGAGTAGAGAAATCATGAGCTTCTCTGATATTTCCTTAACTGCTAGACATTATTATATATTGATAATTGGAATTTCCCAGACGATCTACATAATTGCAGAAAACACTACTGCGTTGCTTTAACACCTTTATTGAATTATCACACTGGCAAACTTACATTTACACAAAAGTAATCAAACCATATTAACAAGTTCACACTTACAAACATTATGCATCACTTACATTGCAATATGTCCTATAATCTAGGCAACATTACATAAATTATTCAATGCCTGTCTTCTCTTAAACTTCATTCCTCCTACAAAAGATTTTTGTGCTTGCACTGTTTCCACAATTTCTATTTTTTTCTTTTTTTAACAAGAAACATATTTGCCTGTGTCATAAATGATAATTTAATAATAATACATTTATATAAATAAAAAAACAACCATACTGACATTATCTTAGTTGAAAGCATTATACATCACAAACCATATTGACAAAATTTTAGTTGCAAACACTATATATCACAATCTACATAATCATTGTCAGTCAAACATTATATATCGCATTTAAATCCAGCATTTTTTTAAACTGCATTCTTCCCCTGTATGTACTGTTCCCACAATTCAATTTTTTTCTATGTAATTTACTCCTAACCTTTTCTTAAGATCCTAATTCCAGTTGTTTTATCTCTGTTACTTTATTCACTACTTCTAGTACAGTTAGTTTAGACTTTGATTTCCATTTTCTAGTGATTTCTTTTTTGGGAAGCCTCCATGATAAGACTCAGCAAGGCCTTACTGTGCCTAAGCAAATCCAATTAGGTAGCATTGTTTGAAAAATCATTTCCTTAGAGGCACCAGTTTGCTCACCCATTATCTCTGATAGAGTAGTCTGCAGGTAATATTTAAAGTCTGTCAAATCATTACCCTCCCAGAAAACATGTTCCTAATTACCTCTTTCTTCCTCATCACACCTCCAACATTTGCCTTCTACCTAAGGAAAATTATTAGGACTCTACCTGGGGTTTAAAATACTTATGTAAACATTTCCAAGCAGAAATCCTAAATCTTCTAGATTTTGTTGCATATTTGGGAAACATACAAATATCCCCCATTGCTTCTTTGTAATTGCTTATCCAGTCTCTTTTCCCAATCCTTTTTAACCTCCTCTGATTGATTCTTATAGTTATCATGCAATATTTTATATGCTGTACTAATTATTCCTTTTTCAACAGCAGCTTCTGTTCTAAATTCTACAAACAATTCTACCAGTGCTGGTCTTTTGTGTAAGACACCCCCCATTTATTTTTCTTTGCTTATACTCTAATATCAATCCCTGATAGGGAAGGGAATCTCTAACCTGCAGTCCAAATACATTTTGGTGCCTTCCCATTCTGTTACCCTTTCCGCTCTAGCTATTTTCTCCCAGTACCATGGTTCCATGCCAGTTTTCTCCAATAAATGTCAGCCCCCTCTTGTTTATTGTCTATCCCTAATTCCAAGCATCCCCATTGGCAGAATCTCCTTTCTCCATTCCTGTGTTGGCATAGGATACTTTCTGCCACTTTATGAATATAATATTCTGTATGATTAGGATTATTCTCCTTAAAAATCTACATCTAAAATCCCAGTATCTCCTGTTTTATCATCATCCCTTTCCATTTTGTATTATAGGTTTTTGCTTGTGCTATGTATAGGAGCCTTAATTGTGTAGCTCTTAAATACCCATTTGAATCACATAATCCCAGTCTGCCTTGTTCTACTGGAAGAATCAGCTTATCCCACTTGCCTCCTGCCATCTTACCATCCCAGATAAAATCATTCAGCTTTTTATTAATTGCTATCCACAACTTCTCCCCTGGTAGATAAAAATATGCCTGTCCTGCGTTTAAGATTAAAGGGACTAAAAACATTTAACTGCTTGTATTTGTCTGTCCATATCCACATAACAGAGCTTCCAATTTCTCAGTGGTTGTATTATCATTTCTTATGTCTCTTCTCCCATATCCTTAGCTGCCATGTTGGAATCATTTTTAATTCCTACTCCTAACTACTTAATTTTATCATGTCCTCATAAATATGGATATTGCTGAACCAATTTGTGCATGGGGGCATAAGTTACAGCCATTGCCTTTGATTTACCTTCATTAATTTTATATCCTGAAAAGATATGAAACTGTCTCAAAATGTTCTACAACACTGAAATGTCCTTCTCTGGTTTTATCAGGTATAAAATATAATCATCTGCAAACCAAGCCAGCTTTTTTTGACAACTATACCAATTACATCCGTGAATTTTTGAGCCCTTATTTTTTTTGCAATGGCTCTAAATATAATTCAAATAACAAAGGGGAAAGAGGGCACCCTGCCTGGTTCCTCTGCAAAAACAGAAATTATCAGAGAGGATCCCATCCACTTTACTGCCTTTCTTTTTTAGCCATACCACATCTACAATATTGTATCTTGTGGGAAATCCTTATGTGAGTGTAGATGCACAGCGAATCACAAAAGTCTCATTACACATCAGCCATAATATCATTCATTGTTTACTGTATTATTTCATTGTGTGTTATAAATGCATGCTGAGCATCACAGATCGACACTTTAGATCACACGTGAGCTCTTCCACTAATGGAGGAGTTCAACTGCACACTGGTTTCCAATACGTTAGATAACAATCTGCTAATGGATGTGACTGAGGAATATAACAGATTATTATTGTTGAAGACTTTCATCGTCACTAAAGAAACTCGGACTAAACCACGCCTTTTGTTCAGCAATAAAATCCTTACATGTGGCTGACAAGTTAAAAGATCTATAAAAGGGAGTCTATATACTACCTATCCCTGTCAGTCTTGATTAAGACTATCATTATCTCTTACAAAAATGTATAAGGGCTTTTTGAGGAGGAAATACTGTTATGAACACATACAAAAACATCTGTGTCACATTTTTCTCTCATAAACTAATGGAACCCCCATATAACCTTGGACTATTAAGGGATGATCCATACCACCACATCAAGTTTCAATCAAAAACATAAGGTCACATTTCTTTGCAAATATTTCAAGCTCACTCTCCCATACTTTATTATTCAGAGTTCTAGTAAAAAAGCAACTTTAAATATATATATATATATATATATATATATATATATATATATATATATATATATATATATATACACACACACACACCAATCATTAGCGGACCGGAGCTCCACTGTGAAGACCCTTCACCAGGAAAAGCCGAAAGACACAAAACAAACACATACATAATTTTTTTTGAGAACTCTTTGCCCAAAGACTTGTTATCAGTGTTAAAGCTTAATCCATCTTGGACAAAGCAAAACTATTTGTTAGCAAAACCATCTCTCAAATATAATACACTGATGTTATACTACCCACCTAACAGTAAGGTTTTACTATTCAAAACTACTAACCAGTGCGTTAAGAACTGATGCAAATCTAAGATAAAGTAGCACATTTTCAAATACCTCTCCAAATGTTTTGCCTATGCTCAATGTTATTCCTACATCATTCATCCTACAGCAAGATTGTATACTTTATATGCTGTTATTCTTAAAGTTGTACTAAGAGAGATTAAGGTCCCTTATTTTGTAGTCAAGAGAAACAGATACACTTACTAACCTAAAATTCATTCTGTGCTGAAAGTTCTTCAGTCTCCTAAACTGTGCATCAACTGTCTATAACCAATTTTAGCTTTTTAAAATTTTGTGAGTTTTGGTCATAGCCATTTCTATTTCAGGAAGCATCTTGGGGTGTGCTAAGATGCTCATGTATTCCTTTATTTCGTTGCACCTTGTTGTTACCCTCAATATTTCTTTCCTAGTCATTATCACCCTCCCCTCCAATACTCAATCGCTTCTATTTTTACTGACAAGTTTATAATACTTTTTATTCCAGGCATACACCAATTTTACATTTTGTTTACAATTCTGTTCATATAAAAAACTGCAAGAAAGACCCAGTCAAGCTAGAATTTTCACTGTATAATACCCTTAAACCTCATGTAATGATCCATGACCCCTTAAGGATATACCAGTGTTTCAGCTACATGTAGTTTTTACTGCCTGGTTTGCTTGTTTGACCTTTTTAGCCTTTGGTTTTGATTACACATATTGTACGTGTGATACACTTACTCGGTAGAATTTTTTTTATACATTCTTCCTGGTCAGTCTTGCTACCTGGATTATACCGGACCCCCCCACACACACACACACACATAACTGCCTTAAGTTGTATTATCCTCATTGTCCAAAGTAGCAGCACCCTCTCTCAAACAGGGTAAAGTAGACATTTTACTTAGCTGGGGTCTCAGACTAGATTCTTAATTACATAAACTTACTATACTGATGTAGCAGATCCTTCAGAAAAGTATGGGAATGGTTCAATATCAGAAACCTGAGTAAAATATCTGTAACTAACTCAAACCAGAATAAAAAAAGTCTGCTTGAGATGCTATGTTACACATGGCAACTGGACTGCCACAACTAAGCTATACTAGAAAGTTTGAACACATATTACATATCCTGTCTATAATGGGGACCAAGATAAGGTAATCAAAAAGTCATTTGTACTGCTTACACTGCAATAACACCCCTTTTGTAGGTAAACTATCCATACTTGTTAAATGACTGTTATTTCAGCCATCACTTAGAAGGGTTAAATATTACTACTTACATATTTTATAATCTATATTAAAATTTATGTTGTCACAATTCACATTACAGTTTATATTGTCTAAAAGCAATTTACAGTATGCACAGACCACTTCACTTAGATTATTCAAGCAGTATTTAACTATTTCATCCATGAATAGGAGACAACATTCAAAATGTTATAGCTTACCAGCATATCCTAACAATAACACTTTTTAGGAAAAACAAGCAAAGCACATTTTTCCAGCTTTGTTACTGCATAATACATGGCTGCTCTCCACCACTGCTTTCAAGAGGGACTTATTTAAAGGCTTCAGTTGGGAAAAGCCCACCCTGTAGCCATAAGCACAAAGGTAATAAGTAAATCACAGCATAAAGAATAAATTAAAATGCTTCAGCTGTATGTTCTCACTGGTGATAGACAGAAACACTAACTGAAAGGAAAAAATGCCTGTTGACCTACTTTCTTCAGGAACATGCTTTCAAATCAAAAGGAAGTAAGAAGAAACCGAGAAAGTATAGGATAAAAATAGAATAAAATGCTGATTGCAGCTTTCTGCACTTGAACACAGGAAAGATAACATCACTCTATATTTTGTTCAAGAACACACACAAAGATTGGCTTTTTCAAAGCCAGTTGGAAGTGATGCTCAGTTTAAGAACTTCCATTAGAAACATACCACAATACATTCCCAAGCCCAAACAAAATGGAACAGGGAAAACACACAGTAAGATAAATTAAAACTCTGCAGCTGTCTGAACTTGATAACGATGGCCAAGGCACCAGCAGGAAAATCAAAATTTTTCTGCAGCCCTTTGTCAAGGAATACATACAAGGCTGGGAGTCTTCTTATTACCACTCACAAGACAGGTTTAATGACTTCAGTTTGGGACATCCGACAAAACTCTCCCCAGTCAGAAAGAAAGGTATTTAAAAAATGCAGCTGACATTACTTGCTGGTGTTTGTCAGTAACACCATCAGGAAACATAAAATGTCTTTGAACTACTTTGTTCTGGAACACACTCCTAGTCCCAAAGGAAACATGGGGAAAAGGGACAGCAGAGGAAAAAATGCACCTCTCTGATCTTACTGGTGACTATCAGGAACACTGGCAAGAAAAGTAGTGAAGTGTCTTTATAGGCCTTATTTGAGGAGCACACGAGGGTCGGCTTCTTCTTTAGGGCACTTGCAAAAAAAGGCTCATTTTAAGGACTGTACTTAGGGAGCACACCAAAACTCACTCCCAAGCCTGGACAAAACAGGAGGAAATAGGGGAAGTTCCTAATAAAAATGAAATATGTTGCATCTGTCTGCACTTCCTTGCAATTTCTAGAAATACCAGCATGAAAAAAAAAACTCTGTGGTCTTTTGTTAAAAAAAGAACATTCCCAAGTCCAAAGGAAAGAGTAAAATAAACTGTATTATCATAAACAAATAAAGACGCTCAGTGTCTTCATTTGCTTGAGTGTCTGAAACACCAGCAAGAACATTAAAATATCTGTGCATCTCTTTATTTTAATAACTAATACTACCAAGCCCAAAGGAAACATGTTAAAAATGGAAAGTACAGAATAAGGTAAACCAAAACACTGTGGCTGTCTGGAATTTCTTGCAGCTGTCAGGAACACCACTGACTAAGTTCAAATTTCTGTGTACCTCTTTCATGGAACACAATACAAATTCCAAGCTCAAACAAAACTGGGAAATTTAGCAAGGTGAAGAATAAATAAATTAAAACTGCAGGTGTTTTCATTTGCTTGTGGTTATCAGAAGTCCTTGCCAAAAAGGAAAGCATCACCTCCCATTTGTTTGGGAGTACACATTGAAGACCAAAGGAAGCAGAGAAACAGAGATAAAATAAAAAAAAAAAATAAGAATGTGCAGCTGCCTGAACTTGTTGGTGATTGCCTGAAGCATTAACAAAACTGTAAAATGTCTTTGCACTTCATTGCTTGAGAACACAAAAGGGCTAGCTTCTCATGACCACTCACTTTTAAGTATTACATTTAGGGACACCACACAACACAGTCCCAAGCCAAGACAAAATAAGAGAAAAAGGGGAAACACGTTATAAAAAATAAACTTAAAACATGGCAGTTATCTGGACTTGCTGGTGATTTGTCAGAAATGCTATCAAGAAAAAGTAAAATGCTTTTGTTTGGAAACAGAAAATGCGTTTTCTTCTCATGACTGCAGTCCGTAGAGGCTCAGTTTAAGGATTTAATTTAGTCAACTCACAAGGCTGTACTTTCTATCCCAATGGAAACAGGAGAAACAGGGTGTGAACAGGGGAAAAACGACTGCAGCAGTTTGTACTTGCTAGTAATTGTCAGAAACACCACAAAGAAACAAATAAAATGTCACTTCACCTCCTTTTTTATGAAAACACACAGAAGATGCCTTTTTCTGAAGACCAAAGTACAAGGGAGGCTTCATTTTAGTCAGGGGACATCCACAACACACTTCCATTTTCAAAGAAGACATGGAATTCCAAGCATTAAAGAAAACAATCTTGTTAACTATGTTTATTTGCTACAGATTTCAGAAATGCAAGCAAGAAAAATAAAACACCTGCAGCTCTTTTTCCATGATCACACACACACACACACACACACACACACACACACACACACACACACACACACACACACACACCTATGTGAAACAAGTAAATCAAAAAATAAAACCAACAGCCAGCCAACAAAGCAGAAAGATAAAACCGAATAATTTATTAAAAAAAAATAGATAAAAGTGTTTTCATGCCAAACAGCTAGGCACTTTATCACAGTTGTTTGGCATGAAAGTGCTTACCGTTATCTTTTTTTTAATAAATTACTGGGTTTTCATGCTTCTGTTTTGTTGGCTGACTGCTCATTTTATTTTTTGATTTATGTGTTGGTGTTCGACCAGCCTAATCTGACATTTCTGGTTTATTTTATTCCTATGTGAAACAAGGGATACAGGGAAATCACATCGCAAAATATAAATTAAAACATGGCAGCTGCCTCTGTACCTCTCTGATCAGAAGACACACTTCCAAACACAAAGGGGGGGGGGGGGGCAACTGCAGCTATCTTCACCTGTTGACTAGTACCAGAAATGCCAGTGAACATCTCTGCACCTTCCTGTTCTGGAACACAGAGTCCCACTTCTAAGGAAAAGAAGGAAGAACTGGATTAAAAATATTTAAGAAAAAACATGTTCCCGATCCCAAAGGAAACAAGACTATAGGGAAAGGACAGGATAAAATAAATAAATAGAATGAAACTCTGAAGGTGTGTGTAGTTGCTGGCAATTATCAGAAACATCAGCAAGAAAACTGAAGTGTTTTTTTTTTCATGTCTTTGTTCTGGAAAGCATAAAAGGTTTGACAACATCTCATTATCACTGGAAAGAACAACTTACTTTATGGATCTCAGTTAGTGAAAGTCCCACAGCACATACCCATACCCAAATGATACAAGAGAAACAGGTGATGTTTGTCAGAGAGACCAGTTCTTCACACCTCTTTGTTCAGGAGCGTACATGTCAAAGACCAAAGGAAACATGGCAGCTATCTGCACTTGGTTATTGTCAGAAACCCCTGCAAGAAAAAAAAGTCAAACACCATTTCACCTCTTTATTCAGGAGCAGACTCTCCAAAGCCAAAAGGAAATGGGGTAAAAAGGGAAGGCAAATGCAAAAAGGAAACAAAAACACAGAAAGAGCAGCACTTACTGGTAATTTTCACAACCACCAACAAGAAGAGAAATATGCCTCTCCACCTTTTGTTCAGGAATACACACAGCGAATGGCTTCTTCTCATAACCATTCACAAGTAAAGCTCAATTTAGGGACTTTCATAGTGGCATAGCTATTTTATGGCAATTTAATGTTATGACCCTATATGTCTTGTTAGCACTCGCTCTTAGGCTGTGCCCCACTATTCACAAATGGCTAGACCAGGCAATGGCCAGGTACTGTTTGAAGGATGCTAGAAAAATCACACAGTTAAACCTGTAGGAGAATTCCGTTTCAGAGTTGGGGATCCTCTGTGTGATAAACCTGTTTTCACACTGCCTTTCTTTATGTGTTAGCAAAGACTCAGATCCCCGTTTCTGATGTTCTTAGAGTCTTTTTCTTAAAGTGCAATGACTCATTACTAGGTTCTCTCACCTGTGCAATAGCACACCAAATGCTTATTACTTTTTGTGCAATAACTTGAAATACAAGCTACATTCCATACAATAGACAAAATGGTCTCTAGTCTACCACCGCTTAAAGCCTTTAAGTGCAACATCTACTGTGCAATATGAAGTGCTGCTATAGACAGACGTACAAAAACTGTAACCATGCCCTTGTGTCGTGTCAATGTTAGTCATATATAGAGTCTGTAGTTGTTTTTATATTTATATTATCTTTTATATATGTTTTTTTTTTGTCTGCACATTGAGCTCGAAGCAACAAAATTGTGTTTAGCATGCACTCATGTGTGGGTCTAAATGACAATAAAGTTTACTTTGACTTTAAAGTGTCACTGTGTTTCCATAAGCAAAGTAGGCTTTGTATAGGTCCTTCTCCATAAAAGTTGGCAAGATACTGGATAAAGGGGCAGTGCACAGAGCCACTCCTACTACCTCTGGGTGTTTTATGCCTGGGATCTATTTGTTAGTAATCTCTGTGGTCTTTCTAGATATTTGATACATTGAACATGGGACATCCTGAAGGGGGCTTGTACTAAATCAACGATGAGTATAAGGGGGAGATGATCTGCTTAGATCTGAATGATATTCTTTTGATTATTAGTTGTGCTAACTAGAATGATTTCCTGACTATTGCTGTCTCATGAAGATAAAAACAGGGAGTTATCAGTTCAGTTTTTATAGTCTTTAAGTGTATTTTCATTTTGTAGTTGGGCATTGGCAATACAATATGCTGAGGGGTGGGGTAATCTAAAAAATGTGATTAAATGCTGAAAAATGCCAAATAATTTTAGCCCATTTTCAGTACACTAAGAGTTCACAAGGCAGATTTCTTGTTAGAAGGGGAAACATAACTATCAGTTTGTAACTGTCTGCAGGAAGCCATTCCCAAGCACAAAGGAATAATAAAATCATTGGATAACAAGTAAAAGATTGCAGCTGTGTGTACTTGCTGGTGGTTGTTAAATACACCAGGAAATGTAGATGGTTTTGTTACTTTTTTTCATGGAAACTCACTTTCACACCCAAAGAAAACGGAAAGCACGGGATAAAAAATAAAATAGTGTACTCCAGGTGTCTTGATGGGATTCAGTTGTCAGAAACACTGTGAAAAACAAGATTTGTCTTCTTCTTCTTGCCATTTGCAAAACAGATAATGTTTGGACTTCAGTTAGGGAATATCCCAGTCCACATTCCACTGCCTAACAGAAGCAGGGGGAAAAGGTAAAGCACAGCAAGGAGAGACAGACAGATGGACACAAGTGCTTTTGCTTGCTGTTAAGTGCCAGAAGCACCAGATATAGTAAAACATCTCTGTACCTCTTTGATCAGGAATACATATCCCCAAGCTAAAATACAATAAGGGAAACAAACAAAAATAAAACAGTGTACAGCTGTCTGCTGTTGTCAATGATAGAAGCATCATAATGAAAAGTAAAATATATATGCACCCCTTTGTCCTTTGTTCAAGAATACAAGAGTACATGTGAAAGCTGGCTTCTTCTCTTGGCCACTGACAAAAAAGTTCTGACTACAATTTTGGTTATAGAATGTCACTGTCAGTGTACTTATAAGAAAATAAAGGAAACAAAAATACGCACATGATGATTTAAAAAATAAATAAATAAACTGCAGCGCTGAGTACTTGATAGGTATCACCAGAAACAACATCAAGAAAAAAACAAATGTTCAGAAAACATACGGTCAATCCCAAAGACAGCTGGGGAAATGGAAAAAGCACAAAATGAAAAATAAAATTCTGTCAATTGCCAGGAAGTACACTGTGGTAACATTATCAAGAAATGGTAAAATGATTTTATGCCTCGATCTTCAGGAACACACACTCCCAAACTCAATGGAAAGAGGAAAATTAATAATAATACAAGACAACAAAACACTCCAGCTATCTGCTATTGCTAATTATTTTTTAGGAAAAACATGCAAGAAGAGTAACATATCTCTTTTATCCCTTTGGTCAGGAACATAAACAATGGTTTGTCTCTTCTCATGGGTTTTCACAAGAGAGGCTTCCTTTAAAGACTTTGGTTAGGGAACATCCCAAAACATTCACCCAAGACTAAAATAAACAAGAAAAACACTGTAAATACAGCTTCTGTCTGCACTTGCTAGAAATAGTCAGAAACTCTAGCGAGAAAAGTAAGATGTCACTGCACCCTAGCGTTCAGGATGGAATACACAAACAGGTTGACTTCTTTTCATGGATATTCAGAGTCAGGCTCAGTGCAAGGACTTCAGTAAGGAAACATAGGACAACACACTCACCATACCAAAGAAAATGGAAAATATGGGATAAAAAAATAAATAAATTAAAGCATGGAATATATCTGAAATTGCTGGATGTTGTCAGACACAATGGCAAGAAAAGTATAACATCCTCAGCTCCCTGTTCAGGTGGATAAACTTCTATAAGCCAAAAGGAAATAGTACAAAGAATAACAAGCAACTTATACATGCAGCCATCTGCATTACTGGTGATTTTCACAAACACTAGCAAAAAAAAGTAATATGTCTGTGCACTTCTTTGTTCAGGAACACGCACTCCTGCACCTAAAAGAAATGTGAGGATCTGGGAAATCAAAGCACAAAAAACAAAATAAAACAAAACACTGCGGCTGTCTGTACTAAATGAGGTTTGGAACAGACCCTTTTGTTCTGGGACATCTTCAAGTGGGGCTAGATATGTAGATTAGCAGGAATTAAGAGAATAAGGAGAGCATAGGGTTAAACAGGATGGAGGGATGTTTAGGAGGAAATGAGGTAAGGGGAGGAAGGGGCTTAGAGGGTTTTGTCAAGTGTAATTGAAGTAGGAGTCACGTTATGGCGTGAACTTGCTATAGCAAGTAGTATGTCCAACATGACCAATAAGTTTTGGATCCATCAGGTAGGCTTAGGGTTAAAGTTTGATGGGCACCAAGGAGTTAGTGGTGGGTATGTATAGGGTTGGAGGTCCATGTATCTGTGTCAGGGTTGCTATAGTTTAGCAGCAGGATGCTAAGGGCTTAAAGTTGTGGATAAATTCCTTAGTGTGTGTATGGCTATCTATTTAACAAAATATATATATATATATATATATATATATATATATATATATATATATATATATATATATATATATATATATATATATATTAAAAAAACAATAACTTTTTGTGGTTTGTTGGGCTGCTTTCAGTTTTCCTGGTTTACGTCACAAGCTGCTTGAGGTATATAGTCTCCTAGCAAGAGCAATTATTTGTTTCCCTAAGTAAACAAATGGTGAGTGGATGGACTGTCCATGGATGGGTTGCTGTTGGGGTTGTTTCAAGTGAGCCTTTGTGTTAGGTGTTCGATTTGAGTCGTTTGCCTTGGGGGTTGGGGACTTGGGTGGATGCCTTGTGGTCAGGCTGAGTGGACCCCTTTTTGCTGTTCAGTTTTTGCAATTCAATGTCATTTGGTTGGTGGAGTATGGTCTAGGACCACAGGACAGGCTATCCCTACTGCATATGGTGATAGGTAGGTCTGGGGGTTTAGTGAGGAGTGGCTATGTTTCCTGGCTTTAATCGTTTGCTGTTAATCTGAAAACGTGTTACAGATGGTGGTTTGGGTTTGCAGTAAGACGTGTGTTCATCAAGTCAGTATCAAGCAAACACTGACCTTGTAAGTAAAATGGTAACCTGCAGTTACGCTGAAGTTCCTTAATGCACAGTCTGGCACTGTGGTTGTGTAACTATGTTGTCTGGTAGCATTGATTGGGTTGTCATCTGTTGGATGCCTGAAGTTTTGTGATGCCAAGAAATGGATAGACATCGTGTTTTTTTTTTTGAGGAATAGGAGAAAAGGTCGGTGTATGGGAGTGCTCTGTGCCTTCTCATCTTGGATGTAGGGGATATGATAGACTGCGCAGGTTATCTTTATCACCTTTTCTGAGTGGTGGGTGCCTTTGTCTCCTCTTTGTTTATGGCTTTCTCATGAGTGAGCTTGGAGGCATGCCTCTTGGCTGTCAGGCTTTTCGTGGACTACCCAGAATTTGGCTCATGTTTGGTACCCCTGTACCATTGTTATTATTTAAATTCAAGGAGGAGGGGAAGCTTTCTGGCAACTCACGAAGGATTGAAGTCACTAAGTAATAACTTACAATTCAGTTTAGACTTAATATCATCCATAACATGCATGCTAAGGTAAAACCTATTATTTTAGTGATCTTCTAAGTTTATATGAACAATATTTAAAATCTGCCCTTGTTTGGGCCTTTGTTCTCTCCATTATTTCAGGCTTTCTCCATATTTTTTTTTTTTTTTTTTTTTTTTAAGAAAGAAGTGGAGAGGTATGGTTACATCTGAGATTGTGTATGCTGGAGTCTGCTTGGGGAAGGGTTCAAGTAGGTACTTTTAAATGCGCATTAGTGGTAGTGGTGGGGTGATTTGCGACTTTTATCGTTTGCTGAGCCAGGAGTGAAGGTTTGGTTTTATGCGGGTCTCGTGGTACCCATGTGTAATTGTTGTTTGACACACTTTTGCTGTAGTGGTGTTTCACCATTATGGGGGAGGGTGGAGGAATTGCAGGCAAGGAGAGGAGTGAAATCGAACAGTAAAGGACTGTAGTGATCCCCAGCAGGGAGAATGGCACCCATACCTCTAAACTATACAGATTTCCATGGAAGTCCAAAGTGTCCTTAAATTTGGGCCTTTTGTAACCAGTCATGCATGGCTTGGTTCAGATTTCTTGCTCTAAGAGGTTGAGAGGTATAAGTCGTTGGTGATTGACATAATGCTGACAGGAGAGTAGATTACTTGAAACCCAGTGATGTGACATAATGCAGTACACATTATGAAGAGGAGACTGGGGTTGTATTCATGCTTGATGCTTTGCTTTTAGTTGGTTATGAGTTTAGTATGCATTTTATTTTGAACCTGACAGGAGAGTAGATTACCTGATGAAAACTCAACTCACACCTGTCATCTAAATGCCCCAATTTGACTTGAATTTTAGGCCTGTCTTTTTGGATTTCATCAGCATGACATGTTAAGTTGGGGGAAGTTTGTGGGGTGGTCATACCTCTCAAATGTCCAGTTTTTGCCTCATATTTTGGACTATTCTGCATAAATGTTATGGTTTCTGGCAAATCACTGGGATGAGCTGAGGAGTGAAGTCATGAATTAATGATATACATTTAAGTTTCAGTTTTCAAATCCTTCACAAAAGGTACGTTAACACAGATGAGGGGGCAAAAGAGACTATTTGAGGAAATAAGTCCCAGTCAACCTAGTAAGATAAAACCTCCCCCATCTTGTGCTGCATGCATACCTACTGTCAGTACGCGTGGCTGAAGCCAACATGTAGTTTAGATACTTCCATTTTAGGCAGTGTGGACAATCGGGCTGCAAATACATTTACAATGACACTCAATAGAGAGTAGGTGGAGTGTCATCCCATTTTCAGATAAATGGCCATATCTCTGAGACCATAGGGGTTATGAAGCAAACATAAATAGAAACCCTTCTGAACAAATTGTTGTAGTGGTAGTATTTTTTAGTTTAGGTCTTAAAATTTAGTTTTATAGGTCACAGTAAACACAGCAACTGTTATATTTGTAATATTTTGTTAACAACTTACAAGATCTCAGCAAACACTTGGGGTGAATGTTGGTGGTATTTTTTTCAGCTAGCTGAAAGCTTTCATGTGAGACTAAGGAGTCTTGTCAGTGTTGCTTGGTCTTGGAGATTTTAGAAAATGTAAAAATTGTAGTTATATAGATTAATATCATAAAACAAGAGTTAAAGGTTCTGATGCCCATCTTTGTTTGGGGTCATTGGGGCAGGGTTGCAGGGTGGTATGTATGCAAGGAATGAATTGGTAAGCCCTATGTTATAAATGAGGAGGTGTAGTAGTTCATTAAAGAGGAAATCGATAAATGTCAGATCCGAGAGGTAGGCATCTTAGCGGTATGCAGTCATGATTTGGTGTGGGGTATTTCTAACAGGAACCTATATAAGGGGAGGAATGGTTTTTAGTGTCTTACTGGAATAATATTATTCACTCTATTGATAGTATTTAATTTATTCATATTGAGGTGACAGTTGACGTGATAAGGGGGGGCGGTCATAGTGATAAGGTGTTTGATGCATAGTCACAAGAGATAGGGATCTTTGTTCAATTTTGTAAAGGCAAGTGGCTTAAGTTGTTTTTCTTTTGCAGATCGCAGAGGTATGGAACTGGAATGGGCATTGGTTGGTGACCTGAATAAAGGGGTCTCGAAAGAAGATGGAGGCTGCTGCAATGGATGTCCCGGTCCCTTGGGTGGTGCTCAATGTGGTCATAGGTGAGTGAGCATCTGTTGGTGCCCTGATGGAGGTGGATTTGAAAGGTAATGGATTCTGCTTGGGTGGATGTTTAGGTTGCTGAGGTGGTGTATAAGGAGGTTGCAGGTAATTTTATTCAGCAGTTTAAGGTAGTGTGCAAGCAAGCTGAGGCAGAGATCTGTTTGAGGTAGGGTACTGCAGGGTTGGGAATTTTTATATGGTTTGGTGTTTCCACAGGTGGAGCGATGTCACAACAGGCAATGAAGTGGTTGTGCTGTCTGTTTGCAGAAGGTGTATCACGTTGCATCAGGGTTAAAAGGCTTGCTGCAGGAAGTTGGGGCACCTATTTATACGCAGTTAGGCATGTCAAAACTGGGTGGAACTCTTGTGGTGCATTTGCAGTTAACCTTCCAGCTTACTGTTTGGTTGAGGGCCCATGATGTACTCTGGTGATAGAAAGCATGAAACTGGTCATAGGGCGGGTAGGTATTGGTACTGTTCTATACTAGGTTTGGGTTTAGAAGGGAGTATCACAAGAACCATTTAATTTATGCTTGAGTGAATTTTGTAGGTAGGGTTTTAGGATCCTTCAAGACATGAGTGTGTTTGCAATATTTGGGAAAGGGGCTTTTGTTTATGTGGGAGTTAGAAGGTTTAAAGAAAGCATGCTTTTGGAGTTTTCCAGCAATTGGTCATGTTGTACGTTACTAGTGGCATAGGTAGTATGGGGGTTAAGGTTAGTTTTGAATGTTGTGGATTGGCACTAGGAGGTAGTGAATTTTGGGGTGGTTTAAGGTTGAGCAGTTGTTAGGTTTTACAAGTGGTCAGTACCTTAATCAGAAGCATAGTATACTATTGTTACCCTTCAGGTGAGATATGTTGCAAGAGTCTTTGTTGTTGTGCATCATAGGGAGTTTTCAGGAACTAGTTCATGTGGGACTCTGGGAAAAGAGTATATTTCTACTGTATAGTTTTCCAGGATGTCTGAATTTTGGTTTTATAATTTGGTTGCCTTATAAGGGATAGTGAGTTCGATAGCAGGATTACTAGGCAATTGATCATTTAAAGAAAAAAAATAGCATTGTGGCCACGAGTGTAGCCATTAATAATAAAAAAAAAAAAAAAAAAAGAGGAGGCGCAGTACTTCATTGAACTTGTTTTGTTTTGGGTGACATTAGTATAGTATATATGTATATTTTAATAGATATTGTGCATACAAGCTTTCCTATATATGTATTTAGATATGTCTATATATACTTCCACACATGCATATTTATGGATTGTTTTTTTTTTTTAATTTTAGATGTAATTTACTATAGTATCCCTTGATTATAACATTAGCTTGCTTTAATTATATAATTGGAAAACTTGATTCCTATCAGCTGATAGCTAATGTGATATAAACTGGTTGGAGAGATGTTCAGTTTGTCTGATGAAGCGACGAGAGCAGTCGTAAAAGCGCTAACGTTATCTTATTTTTTATTCTTTTGCTAATAAACGTGGTAGTTGTGTAAGTTTGGTGCAGTTCTTTTTTCAGTTGGTCTTGCCATTCTGCACCTCTCTGCACTCTGAGAAGTTTAGTTTATTTTTATGGTAAGGCTGCTATTGGGAGAGAGGGATGGTGATTAGGTAAGCAGAAGTTTATCCAATAGACAGAAGTTATGAGGTTATGGTTTGTCACAATCATTGTAGTGGTATTAGGATTTAATTTTAAATGTTTAAGCAATTCACTTCTTTGGTTGTTTAAGAGGTGGGGTTTTGGGTGGTGATGACAGGAATCCAGTGTGGTGAGTGAGGATGGCGTACACCAAATGATGGTTTATGGGTATATATGAGGTTAATGGTTTTATGGCCCTTGTAGGCTACCCAAGTTTAATTTCTTATTCCCACATATGGCTGTTGTCCATCAAGGGACATGGCTGGAATTCGGGGGTGAAGTCCGTCATCGATTCAGTGGATGGTGGATATGATGGGGATTTTTAGACAATTGTTTCATTAAGGAAGGAAATGGCAGTTTGTTTATTAGTATATCCATTGGGTGATCAGGAGGTGGCTTTGTAGGCTTGATGGCATGGCAGAGACATGGTATGACCTGGTGACATGGGGCATTTGAAGTTTTCTGTGGTGCATTGTGCTTGGGTAGTTTGCTTGGCTTTACTGTTTGTGGTGCATTTCTGGTCATACTGTTAAAGGCCATGACGGTGGCTTAAATGCAGTTTTGCTCATAATGAGTAGTTGGCATGATTACAGTATTAATATTAAATGAAATATTGAAAGAGATCTCATGTGGTTATTATATTTAGTGGGCTGTAAGATGGAGCTGCAATTTTAGGCGAGGCTATGCATTTGTCTCTGCATGGTTTCAAGTGGCAGTGTTTGGTTATCTGGTTGGCTGGTGATGACCATAGAATCATTATGAAGCTGTTATTGTTATGGTAGTGGGGTAACGGAGTATTTCAATCATAGATATGAGTATGCTAGGTTATGAGGTTAGAGTTGGTTAACTTAACAATGGAGTAGGAATAGTGGTTTACATTCAGCTTTTAGCAGCTGGCTAAATTTGTTATTTATGGGATAGGGATTTGAGAGGTAATGGCATGGCCACAATTTGGTTAGGAAGGATGGGGTACACCAAATAATGTTTGACCTAATGCCTTAATGACAGTTACGAGACTGGAAGATTGGTGAGGAGAGGGGGAACAGCCTGGTCAGGCTGGTGGGTGGAGAAGAGGGGCAGGCTTGCCCTCTTCTGTTCCCCCTCTGGTGTTGGATATGCAATTCAATAAATTGAGAAGGAAAGTGAATGGTTGCTCTGTTGGATAAGTTAATAAGCAAGCTGAGCTGCTTATTTTGATGGTGGTGTAATTCAATAAGTTGAAGGTGAGTTGGGGGGGGTAACACTGCTTTGTTAGTGCAAGGATAAGTGAGCAAGTGGGGGACGCTGCTTATCAAGGATGAGTGGTTAAGCTGCCTTGATTGTTATTTTATGTTTTCTTTCATGAAGGTTATCGCTACCTGTGTGATGTTTTGGTTGAAGTTTATAACTACTGGTTAACAATCATGTTTAAGGAAGTTTAATAAAGGTTGTCAAATCTCATTCGGTGTTGTGTGTTTATTGAAGTGGACCAGGACAACTATAAATTGTCAGAAAGAACAGCAAAAAGTAAAACATCTCTGGATCTTTTTGTTCACACGTAGTAGGGTTATCATCTTATGGCCAGTCTGAAGATAGCTTCAGTTTCAGGTTTTCAGTTAGGATACATCCAATAAACACACCCCAAGCCCAAAAGGAAATTGACAGAATAGGGAAATAAATATACTGACTCAAGCAGAATTCACTTGCAGGCAATTTTTAGAAACACCATCAAGAAAAATAAAACTTCCTTCATCTCTTTGTAACACAATTCCTCAAACCCAAGAGAAAATGGGAAAAGACAGGATAAAAATGAAATAAAACAAAATATATAAATTGAAACTCTGCAGGTATCATCACATACTAGTGATCGTCAGAAATATAGGTTAGAACAATAAAACATCTATGCATCTCATTAGTCAGGAAAACACAATCCCTGGTGCAAAGAAAAACAAGGGGAAAAAGAAGGCACAAGGCAAAAAAATAAAAATAAAAGCATGACAGCTGTCTGTTCTTACTGGTCACAAAGACACAGATGGGAAAAGTAAAATGTCTCCACACCTACACACTCACAAGCCCCAAAGACACAGATGGGAAAAGTAAAATGTCTCTACACCTACACACTCACAAGCCCCAAAGACACAGATGGGAAAAGTAAAATGTCTCTACACCTACACACTCACAAGCCCAAATCTCAGCCCCCCCCCCCAAAAAAAAAAAAAAATAAAATAAACTTTGCAGTACTCTGCGTTTAATGGGGACTGCTGTCAGAAACAATTAAAGTGCATCTGTGCATCTTTACTCAGAAATACAAATGGCTTGGCTTTGGGTTAAGAGGAAGAGGATGTTCAGGGGATTTGTGAAGCAGAAGGAGGGTTGAAAACAATATTTAAATGAATGCTCTTAGTGGGACAGGTCCTGCCCCATACTGTAACAGACTTGGATGTGAGATCTTCTCCTGTCAAAGCATTAGAACTAGGCCCAATGTTATGTTAATTGCTTAGCAAATTATGTACACCTAGGCAGATTAAAACAGCCTGTATGCGTCTCCTGTGAGTGGATGAAGTTTACCCTGCCAAGGAATGGAATCCCTGAACTGCATTTTCTGAAACAATGGACAAGAAAAACACCTTTTAAATTTTTTTTGCAGGGGCAGAAGCACCCCTGCACCTCCAAATTGAGGAGAAGCCCCCCACACCCTTGAACTTTTATATACAAACTTCTCGGTTGTAAAGACTTGAAGGGGGAAATTACCCCCAAAAAGGGCATCACTGCTATCACACCTCATCAATAGGAACAGCTTCAATCCTTGGCGGGTAGAATTTCAGACAAATGATGTTCAACAGTATCATAGTAAGGATGGGGAAAACGGGGCATATGCCCCCGGTTCAAGGTGTTAGAGGGTGCAATTCTGAAGTACCATTCCCGCAGTCTTCTTTCTGTATCGGCATTTCTGAATGCTGGAACAGAAAACAACATCTTTTTTGGGGGGGGGTTTTCCACCAAAGAAGAGCTGTGGCAGGAAGGGGCTATGTGTCTGGGAGGGAACATGTGCCTCAGACTCCCATGAACAGTCTGTCCAAGCTGCCTTTTTTTATTTTTTTTTTACATTTTTTTTTTTTCTTCTAATGAAAAATTGTGGCTGGGAGGGGGGCATGTGCTTCAGACTGCCATGAGCAGTCTGATTATCAGTGATACCTTTTTTTGCTCTCTTCTGTTTGAGTCAGAGAGTGTGGCAGTGGATCAAGGACCAAGCCAGGTGCAGACTGAGAATTCTATCTTTATCCACCCATAGGTCACCCAAGATAGTACAGAGATATGAAGGCGGACACTTTTGTGGGGGGCATAAATTAAATAATGATATCGAGGACATTTATTTTTCTACAGGCTGGTTCACAGCTATAAATGTGTATAGGTAAGTAATAGGCTAATGACTTCCGGGGGGCCAATTTAAGCCTAGCATTGCTTTCCAAATATATCTAGCAGATTGATACTCTAGGGCTGTTTTATGGGGTATATGTAGACAAGGGCATGTGTGGTCAAGCATTTACAGGCTGCTTCTAGGGGTAAACTTTAAATTCCTCATCCAGTGGTCTAAGTTATGCTTGAAATGGTATAAGAAAGTGCTCTGCTGGACATGGATGGGAAGCCTGTTTCAGTGAAGTGGAAGTCTCTGAGACACATCCCTGTCCCTTCAGCATGTCCTATTTAGGTTGCAGATGAGGAGTATATGCTAGCCTACAACAGGTAGAGACAGATATAACAAACACAAGAATGTGAGGCTTGGAATGGGTAAACACAAAGGTAACTGAATGGTAACTTCAGGACACTATACCCTTTGATCATTTCTGTATCGCAGGGGTTCATCTTGCACTTGGAAGCTGTATAGGGAGGGTACAATTTTTTCAACATTATGCAAAGGGTAGTTACTTTTGTTTGATTATTTGAGCAATGTTTTATGTTAGAGCTAATGCTGAACACATTACTCTATTTGTTCATTTATTAAAATACATTGTGCACCTTTAGAACTACACATGCATCATTGGTATCATTTCATAAAATATAACAGACTATATATAAAAATAAAAAGCCTTTATAGCCTTGATAATAAGCTTTCCATTCTCTTTAAAAATGTATGTATAAAGCTCCTTTAGTGATAAATCATGTTATAATGTGGGTAGTGGTGAGTTTGCCCACTACTACTTATGTGATAAAACGAGGAGTTTCATAACAAAACCAAATTGTCCAAAATTAAAACACAAAATGGGTGTGAATCAAATAATGCAGATACAATGAAATTAGTGCTTTTGTTCTATTTAATAATCAACTAGAACTTCCACAGAAAATAGTAAAAGAACCACACGCCATCTTTTTTTAAAAAAAAAGTGCCAAAAATTCACATGACTATACTGACCAATAAAACCACTCAATGGGAAGGTGTATCTTTATACAAGTCATTAAAATACTCAAGATGCTACTTTATAAAACACAACAATACAAAATATACAAGTATAAATATAAACATAAGCTTGACAAGCCAATAAGCTTCTAATATTTTTTTCAATTGTAGAAAACACTTTATATTAATAATTTCATTAAGACATGGTGCCCGATTGGCCACAAGGTCTATTTGCCACTGAGTCTCTCTACATTCCAATAAAGTTTTAAAATCACCACTGAATATATTACCTGTTACACGGTCCAAAACAAAAAAAGAACATTTCTTAAAACTGACACATGAATTTGCATGCTTTGCAAGTGCATTAGAAAAATCCTTCTTCTTGATCACAAATACATGTTCATAAATTCTTCTGTTTAAACATCTGATAGTTTTCCAGATATAAAAACTATCACAAGAATTACATAAACAACATTCTTACTATTGCAAGAATACCTTTCTTTAGCACAAACTATTCTATTGCAATGTTTAAATTCAACTGATGAAGCGTTAACAATGTATCTGCACTGTTTTCAATGACCACAAGAACAGGTAGCAAACATGTTGGAAATACGTATCTGCAACTTCTCCAAAGGTTCATTTTCAAGCAAAGATTTGATGTTAAACAACTTTTTTAAAGTGAATCTCGGTTTGACCCCTATGATGTTGACCAAGTCTAGATTACCTAGTAGGACTTTTCAACTGTCAGTAATGATATCCCTTATTAACCACATCTCATTACAGATGGGTAAAGGAAAAGCTAACTTAAATGTCTTACTGTCTTCATCCTTATGTATAGATGAAATGATACTCACATTGCCTATATCATCTAAAATGGGGCAAGCCACATTAATCCTTAGTTCAACCACTTCTTCCTCTATTTTAATGATCAAAGGGGTTTCATATCCCCCAAGTTCAAAATGTGCTGGCCCAAACACTTATTCCTAAGGAAAACCAGATTTAACTGACCAATAGTCTGAGCACTCATGTTGTATATTATCATATTGTTGTCTATCAGACAACTGCATAATCCATCTTATTATATAGCAATTAACAACAGTCAATTTTTAGTGAATTCTCTGATATATGAGATAGTCAAATGCATTAGCTATATCCAGGTATGACAATACCATGTGGTTGATTTAAAGCCATTTTACCTTTACACTCATCATACAATGTTGCCTCGTGTACTATATACAATTTGAAGATAGTCTCATTAAATTTGACTGATCTAAAATACATATAACGAAAAAGTTAACGTTTACCACTGGGATTCATTGTTCACTCCGCTTAAGTAAAAAACAAGTAACATTTACATTGGTTGTCTCTCTCAACAGCTTGCAATAGTACTGTGACTGTTTACTGTTTACTGTCAGCAACAGTCTGCATATTTAATTATTTTGCTTCCTTTGATTTTTATTAGTGGCCATTTCTGCTACAGCAGTTTAAAGACTGTTTAAATGATAGGCTTGAAAATGTAACAGAGTTAACTGTTTTTTATTAAAGTCACAACAGTAATTCAGCGTTACGTGTGAGGAATCTGACCTCTGAGATTAACAGATGTTACTTGAGCTGAGATGGTTTGTGTTGCATTCACAGATTTTAATATTGTAGCTAGAATTAGAGACTTTGATGTTAATCTCCCATCCTAACTCACAGACTTGGCTCAACAAACTACCATATACAATACAATGCAAAAATAAAGTAACAAAATGACAGAAGAAACCTGTACTTTTATAAAAACTACAGTGCAGAAAACAATGCAAAATCAAATACTGGTAGAAAATAAGAAAAGTAAAAAGAAAATATTGTCTTCCTTTGTGGCCCTCAGAGTTTGATTAAAGGAAAAAAAAATAATTTGCAAATAAATAAACTGAGTTTTTTTATCATCTGAAAACTAAGCTTGAAAGCCCTGCCTTTGTTCAGACTCCAGGTTACAGTTTATTTGAGATGTGATGCTAGCAACCTGTGACTGATAAGGCACATGTAACTGTCGTTGCTTAGGAGCCATTGCTTTCTTAACGGCTCTCCAGTTGAAGTAAGTGATCTAAGCTAATTACTCTGCCACTCTTAGTAGCCTTCATGATGTAAACAGATTATGAGACAAATGCAATAAAGAAAGGCAAACAGAAATAAGTTTAGACGTAAAACAAATGGGAAAAAATATTGCATGATGCTTTTTCTGTATGCAGACAAAATGAAAAGGTAGCAAGAACTCTAAATCGATCCACTTTAGTACCATAAAATCAAGAGAATGTTTAAAGTGAAGCGTTTTTTGTCTCACTGGTAGCAGGACTTCTTCAGACAACCACTCTACAATGAACAACCGTTTAAAAAAGATAGTGTAAGAAAGCATATACTCCCAACCACCAATCAACAGCCTGAAACAATAATTAATTTATAACATTCGGAAAAATAAACAAGGAAATGCATTGGATAGGCACATTGGTGAATTCCCAACCACTCATTTAAATTTAGAGCAATTGACTGTATTCTGTCTGACATAAGAGGGGGGCCGAATTCCCTACTCTTGAAGAAATTGGAACTTGTCTGGCAGTTGCGTACTAGGGCTTGCCATTATCCTGGTGTGAATGAGATGTATTTTATTGGGTGTATTTTGAAGTTAAAAAGCCTCTTGTGATGGTATTTGGAACCAGACCCATATGATGAAAATGTAGAGTAGGTTTTTCTTGCATAGATACTATAAGTATTTTGTTTTAAGTTTTTATACTGTATGATACAAGTAAAGTAATGATACATTTTTAGAATTGGTTATAAGTATTATTAATATTATTATTATTAATATTGTTATTAAAGACGTATATTAGAGTAGTGACTTTTAAACTTTTTAAACTTTTACTGTTAAGGTTTTGTGACTAACATTTTTATACTTTATATACATAAAAAACCTTTAATGTAAATTAAGTATATTTCCATGTATTTAGTTTAGGTATAGTATAGTTTGGATAGTATTGTGCGCTGCTCTGTTGGTTATTGTATGGTAAATTAATACCTGCCTTAACAGATATTGTTGTAAAAGAATGGTAAAATAATGTTAATTGATTCATTAATTATTGTTTCAGGCTGTTGATTGGTGGTTGGGAGTATATGCTTTCTTACACTATCTGTTTTAAATGGTTGTTCATTGCAGAGTGGTTGTCTGAATAAGTACCACTACCCACGGGATGAAAAGCGCTTCACTTAAATAAACTTTCTATTGGTTTTATGGTACTAACGTGGATCAGTTTGGAGTTCTTGCTGCCTTTTCATTTTGTCTAGTTTGTTCATTGCCAATTTGTATTTGGACTTTTTCTGTATGTGATGAGTGTACTGTTGAAATATAGGGAATGAGAATCACTTTTTAGTAAGAAAAAAAAAGAATACCATTTGGGTGGTGATCTTCTTTAAAGGGCAGCAAAATGTTGTTTAATGGTCTAGATGAGAGATATGTAGATGCCATCCCCTCTTGTCGAAGAAACTTTCTATGATCTTGTAGAACTTTTACAACATAAATCACTTTCACCAAATAAATACTACATTACTGCTATGTGACTCCATTCAATAATATTCATACATATGTCACCTAAAAATATTTATTGCATTTCACTTTCCATTTTGATAGCAATAACTAAATCAAATCCCCTTTGTTACTGAACCTAAAACACCTCTCTCATGCCATTACTTACCAAGTTTAATATGACCATAGCAATATCTTTACTCATTTCTGCATATCAAAATATATTTATCTATTTATTTATTTATCATTTGATTACAAGGAACGTCAGACTCAGCAAAAGCCTAAGTTCAGCAGAGGCCTTGGGGAGAAAAAGTTCCAAAGTATTAAAAAACATTTTAAGAACAATAATTTTGCTGTCTTTAAAAATAATGCAAAAAGCAACTACAGTTTGGATAATTTCTTACCAAATTAGACATAATATAAAAACATTGGCTAGGAATAGATACATGTTATTTGACAATAATTTAATAGAAACACTTCAGTCATTTTATAGAGAAATTAAAGGTAACCTAATATAATACAAACACGAACTATAATACAAAGTGAGAGCAAAGCAGGCTTATGATATATTTAGAGAAAAATCCAGGGGAGATAAATTGACAGAAGTAAGGAAGTGAGTGAAGAAGGGAGAGTCAGGAGGCATAAGGTATGAAAAGTATTTGTTCATGTTCAGGGGTATTATCCTGGTATTGAGCAAGAACAGAGCCAGCTTTTGTCCAGTAAGTCTTTCAGAATGACCTTGAAGAATGGGAGGGAGGGCACTGATTTGATGGTTACAGATAAGGCATCCCAGGGATTAACAACATGGTATGAGTACAGACAATGCCCTGCAGACATGATATGCTTGTGGACGGACAGGAGCTTTTGGTCATTGGATCATAATTACCAACTAGGAATATAGTTTTGTAGATTATTTGGTGCTGGGCAAGCAGATGTATTCCGGATAATTTTATAGGTGGTAAGAAGTTGTTTATATGTTATGTGATGGGTACTGCAAACCAGTTTAGGCTTTTTATCGTTACGCAGTTATAGGTTCTGAAAAGGGTGTTTGCTGCAAATTTTGCAGCTTTGTTATAACATTGTTCATGTTTTGATTTTTGTTATGCCTGAAGGCTAATAAGGATGGGAAAACCATAAAGTAGTATCTGGAGTTGATAAGTAGTAGTTTTAGTTGCGTCAGTGAGAAAGCTTTTGTCTCTAAAAACATCCTTTTTTTTCCCCAAAAACATTTTTATTTTGTTTTCATTATAAACATATGCAAATGTACATATAACAAATACAATAAAACAATAACAAAACTATTTACATTCATCCATAATAATAAGCCACTGTGGTTCAGTGGTAGAGTTGTCACCTCACAGCAAGAGGTTCTCCCATTTGATTCTCGGCTGGATCGCCTTCTGTGTGGAGTCTGCATGTCCTCCCTGCGGTCTAATGGTGTGCGAAAGACATGCGTGAATAGGCTTGCCCTTCGTTGAAGGTTGGGCATCGGGCTGGCACCTCGGCACCGTAAAAATCTACTTCCAATCATTAGCGGACTGGAGTTCCGCTGTGGTGACCCCTAACCTGGGAAAAGCCAAAAGAAGAAAAACAATCATCCATAATAAACAATCATTTTATCCCTGAGAAGTCATCAGTATTTATTCAAAAGGTTTTCCAATTTTTGCCATGCTAGTTTTTATGAGTAATGTTATGAGTTCTATAACAAATGGTTTGCAGTTCTTTTTTACAAACAACTTTTGCTAAATTAATACATTCTTTAAACATCAGTCTTGTTTACTTTTTCAGTTCAAAGTAATAACTTTTCTGGCAATTGCAAAAATTGACCAGAGTAACTGAATCTGAGATTTAGGTATTGACACACTGAACAGGATTAGTGAGTTAGAAATATGACAGTTATCAAACCATAAAGCCTTTACAAAGTATCTGAAGTCTTTCCAGTATTGAACATTTCTACATTCAATGAACATGTGAGCCCACTTGGTCTCTAGTAACTCCTCACATTTCCAACGTTTACTTTCACTGTTTTTGAGTATAAGATGTATTTTATGTGGAGTATAAAAACCCCTATTCATAAATTTCCATGTATAGAAACTCCTATTCATAAATTTCCATGTATAGAATCTCCAATATAATGAATAAGAGGTACCATATGTAGATTTCAATAACGTTTTTTTGGATTCATCAGATATTTGTTCTCCATTAATATTTACATAGTAATTCCAAAAATCTGAGTCAAACATTTAGAGTATCTTCTCTTAGTATTTTATAGATAGGTGAGATACTTGATTTTTGATCATCTGTCTTTTCACGACACTTAATAAAAAGCTGGATCAAACTAGGTATAGATTCTGTCTCTAGGCTGATGAATACTCTTGTTTTGTTTTCTATAAACTGCCGTAATGTATGTATATTCAACCGTCTTGACTATTATCAAAACTACATAGAAGAGAGTTTAGTGGTTTAATACTCTTATTTTCAATAAACTGATGCCAGAATATCAAGTTATTTTCCTTTAATTGCATTGATGTTGAAAGAATCTAGGCAATCAGGGGAGTATGCTATAAGGAATATAAGAAATAGGAATTGCTTAATGTTGTAATTACAGTCAATTATATATTTAAAGTTATTAAATATTTGATTAATGCCATAAGAAAAATGATCAAACTTCTTATTAAATAAACAAAATTCATGTAAAAGCCAATGAACGCTAGTTATTCTGTATTGTTCCTTAAACTGATTGTATATAGTGACATCAGTTATATGAATCTCATGTATTATTTTCCATCCAGATATATAGGCAGATGAGATCCAATGTAATATTACATTAATTACAACTGATTTGGAATAAAGATCTAAGCTAGGGAATGCTATCCCATTACTGTTCAAAGCTCTAATGTACCATTTTTATGCAATCCTAGGTTTTAAGGGGGAACCATAAAAATTTAAGTATCATGGAATCTAATTTTTTAAATACATTTTTGAATAGGGTAGTATCGATGACTGTATATAAAACAAAATGTTAGGTAAAATTATCATTTTAATTAAAGAGAGCCTATCCTCCATTGTGAAGAACATTTTATTCCATCTTTTGATAAGTTCACTAATGGTGGTTATTAAATTATTGTAGTTTAGTTTAACAGACTCTTTCCATGTATTCTTTATACTGACACCCAAATATTCTAATACGTCTTTCTCCCAATTAGACAGGCTATTCTCTCTTAGGTTAGGTTTTTGGTGATCTTTTTGTTAATTAGTAATATTTTGGATTTATTATGATTAAATTTAAGCCCTGAAATTCTTTCAAACTTGCTTAACATCATGCAAAGAACCATCAATATCATCCAAAGTTAACATATCAGCAAATAATTGCATCTTAGGACAATAGTCCTTATTAACTTGAAAACATTTTATATTTTGCTTGTTTCTGATATATATGTGTATATATATATATATATATATATATATATATATATATATATATATAGAGCAAAAGGTTCCATTGAAAGAGCGAACAATAATGGTGACAAAGGACAACCTTGTCTAGTTCCCTTGAGGATTTCTAGTGATGAGAACATACATGATCCGATTTTCACATAAGCTTGTGCCCCACTATAAATTTTCATTAATAAGTTGACAAAATCTAAGGAGAATTCAAAACCAATCAGAATTCTTTGTAGATAAGACCAACTAATAGAATCAAAAGCCTTTTCTATGTCTAGACTGATGATAGTTAGTTGTTTTTTTGTATTCACATGCTATGTCTATTAATGATAGTAATTTAATAATGCTATCTTGCACTTTTCTATGAAGAATGAACCCTGTCTGATCATTATGTATTAGATTAGGTAATATTTTCTTTATCCTATTAGGTAATATTGTCAGGAAAATTTTATAATCAGTGTTTAGTAATGAAATTGGCCTGTATGAATCACAAGACTTGGAGTCCTTACTTTGTTTTAAAATGGGGGAGATAATTGAATATTTCCATGATGGGAAGGTTATACATTTTTACTTAACCATAGTAAAGGCACTCATCTTTTTCTACATCATATATTCAGGAAAAATCTTATATAATTCAGGAATTATTCTATTCAGTCCTGGGGCTTTATTATCTTTTAAATTTTTTTATTTGCTCTTTCACTTCTGTTAATGTTATTTGTTTATTTAATATGTTATTTTGTTACATTGACACCTTAGTAGTTATATTTTCTTGAATAAAAGTATTTATTACATTATGTCTCCAAAAGTGGTGTATTATTTATATCTTTATAGTAGTTTTTGAACACTTCTAATATGCTCATTAAGTTAGATGTACTCTTAACTGAACTATCACTTTTATATTTAGTTTCATTAATACGATATTGATTTTTTTTATTTTTCTGGATCTTACCACTATTTTTATGTAGATATTTAGGATTTACAGCATAAAATTGTAATTTCTAATTTTCCAGGTTTATGGCTACCTTATGATTCAGAACTTCTAAGTATTTTTGATTTAACTTAGTAATTTTATTATGTGCCACTTTATTTGGTTTTGTGCCCATTTTTATCTTGTCTATTTTTTTTGTAAGTCTAAAAGTTCTTTGTCCCACTCTCTCCTTTTTTGAAGGTACCAAGATTTTATTCTACCATATATATAAACTTTAAAGGTGTCGCATAGTATATCACTTCACCATTATCATTTGTTTCCATAAACATGTCTATTTCTTTTATTATCCATTCCCAAAAGTCTTTTAACTTAGTTATGTAAGCAGGAATTCTTTGTAGAAATCTTAAATCATCTGTACACATAGTTAATGTAAAGTTTATAGCATTATGGTCTGAAAGTGGATAAGTCATTATAGATAGGTAACTTATTTCTGAGTATATATTTGATACAAATACCTTATCAATGTTTGTTTGTGTACCAAACTGATATGAAAAGTGAGTACAGACTAAGGAATAATGTTCTCTCAGACCATGTATATCTTTAAGGTTCATTTGGTTTGTAAAGTCATTTAACTTCTTGACTTGAGATGTTAGTTTTATTTTATCATTTTTAGAAGTATTATTGCCTGATAATAGTAAAAATCACCTGTTGCTATAATTTTCCCTTTTGCAGTTAAAGTAATGAGGTCCAGATATCTGTCAACATATTTAGTATGGTCCTAGTATTCAGTATGTATTAATCAAAGTATAATACTTAGTATTGACTTCCAAAATAACCATTCTTGGCATCCCATCTTTATCTGAAATTGTATCTATAATTCTTGGCATAGTATAAGTATTTTTCAATAGAATAAGGGTGACCCTTCTCTTAGTCTTAAAACATGAATCGGCCAGAATGGTATATCCATTAAATGAGTATTTTTGCAGGTCTTTTTTTAATAGATGTGCTCCCTGTAAAAAAGATGATCTGGGCTTTATGCATGTTGTTATATTTAAGCAAACCAGCCATTGACTATAATGTGTATGTTGTTACTTACTGAATGACGTTTATTCCGTGTTGACTTGAAATGTACTGAAAACTTACTTATCATGGATATATAACGTGTATTAAGCACTGCTTTCAAAAACCCAAAACTATTTACAAACACATACATGAAACATAAAGTTTCTGGTTTCATTAAAAACTTAACTAAACCATCCATCCAGCACCAAAAGATACAAATTATCCATCTCTGCTTAGAATATATAAAAACAAAAAATGAAAAGCATCATGAAAGCAACTAAAGAAATCTGAGTCCATGAAATATACATTAAAATGAGAGTGTCCAATATAATTGATGCAACATTATGAATATGTTACATATAATAGTAGCACCTCTGATAAGTAGATATGTCAGAAATACACATCAGATCAAAGTATGTATAATCATTACAAGCTGAAGGTTAAGAAGATTGTCAATATTTCTAAGACTTTTTTAAGAAACATCAGATGTTTTAACTATTTTGTAAGTCATCTAACATTTTTCATGTAAGGATCTGTTGAACATATATATATATATATATATATATATATATATATATATATATAAAAAACACTTATTACAAAAAAGCCTCACAACCCTTTGTTTAGTTACTAAAGTTTTGGTTATGTAACAAGTCCAATTTTCATATGCATAATGAGTTTTCTAATGCAGCTCCTAGTTCATTTGATGTCATTTAGTTACTAGAAGTGTCATTAAATCTGCAGAATGTATGCATCTATAAAAAAACATAGGTATTTCCAAAAAAGTTAAACACTTAGAACTAATTATTTACCATTTAAAGTAACTAAGTGAAGGATAACAGAATTTCAAGAGAAAAGAATTCTAAATACAGCCATTTAACAAGTTCAAAAGGTCAAGTGATGTCATCACTATTGTTTCCTCAAGCCACAGCTTCATAAACTTGTTAAAAAGTATGGATTTAATAGTGGAATTAATATGAGTGTCATAGTTTAGGTTATGGTCGACAGTAACCCCTAAAAGTTTGGTTGTTGTGTCAGAAGATATGACTGTGCCATTTTTAGATACAATAGAGAAATGGAGTGTGTTAGCTTTATGTGTGGGAGTGAATAGCAGTAGTTTAGTCTTATTTGGGTTAAGAAGGAGACAACGCTGTAAGAACCAGTCTTCTACAAGCTGAAAGACATTTTGGGTGAGGGATTGAAGTATGGTAGGGTTAGTGGCTGAAGAGATCAAGGTGGGGTCGTCAGCATATTGAATGGTTACTGCTTGGGGGATACCAGAGGCAAGATCATTAATAAATATGGAGAATAATAGAGGGCCTAAGACAGATCCTTGGGGGACGCCAAGGGAGACAGGAAGAGGGGATGATAGGGTATTTTCCCAGAGGACTACCTGCTTTTGATTATCTAGGAATGACTTGAACCACTGTAGTGCTAGAGTATCAAGTGAGAGAGATTTTAAAAGAATCAAGAGAATTTGATGATTAACCATGTCGAATGCTTTAGAAAGATCTATAAAATAGCAGATGAGAAGATGTTATTATTGCGGTTTTTATTTATGTGATTGGTAAAGGAAAGAAGAGCAGTTGTAGTGCTATGGGAGGGACGAAATCCATGCTGAGAGGGGGCTAGTAGACCATTAAGAAGGAGGTGGTCGAGCAATTGTTGGTGTATACATTTTTCCATGATTTTAGCTAAAGGAGAAAGAAGGGCTATAGGATGGTAGTTTGAAAGTTCTATTGAGTTTCCACCTTTAAGAAGGGGAATAATATGAGAGATCTTCCAGATGGAAGGGATAGTGCCTTCTTTGATGGTTCTATTTATAAGGATAGAGATAGGGTAGGCAATAGCTTTAGCTGCAATTTGAAGATATTGAGCAGGTAATAAGTCAGCAGAGGGGGTAGAGGGTTTGAGTTTTGAAAGGAGGGTACTGATGAGGGATGTAGATACAGGTTGTAATTGAAAAGTGGGTGGGGAGGGAAAAGAGGAGGGTGGTGACAATGTAAGAATCGGAGGTAAGGAGTTTGCAAGTGACTGGATACCTTCGGTAAAGAAATTGTTAAAGGAGTCAGCAATCTGTTTAGGATTATTTTTGCCAATACTGGCAGGGGTTGGTGTCTTAGATGCGCCTGGGTGTAGTAAAGCATTAATCCCTGTCCAGAATTTCTTTGGGTTCTGGTGGTTATTTTGCTGGAGGTGAAAGAAAAAGTTTTTTTTGTCAAGACGTACAGATGATTTAGTGGAATTTCTTAGGTGTTTAAAGTTAGTGTGATCAGATGGATCTTTGGTGGCTCGCCATTTAGACCAGAGTTTGTTTCTAAGCAGCATTTTGTGTTTGGTTTCTTTTGTGAGCCATAGGGCAGTTTTAGTCCTAATTCTAATGGTACAGGTAGGGGCATGGAGGTTAAGAATTTCGAGGAACTTAGAAGTGAAGTAGGCTACTGCTTCATCAAGCTACAGGTATTTTAGGGGTGACCAGTTACAAAGTCTAAGTTCATTTTGGAAGGCTTCAGGGATAAATGTTTTATTGGATCGAGTGGTTCTAAAGGTAGTAGGTCTAAGTATGTTGGACTTATGTCGACGTAGGTATGTTAGGGAGTGATCACTCATGTCATCGGGAAGATTTCCAATTGTGTAATTTGAAGGGGAGGAATTTATAAGGGTCCAGTCAAGGATGGATTCTTTTTTGGTGGGCTTGTGGATTCAAGTGGGTGAAGAGACTATTTGAGTAAAGCCATGTAGGTTAATGTGGTTAGATGGGCTATTGGTATTACAGGTATTCCAGTCTATGTTAAAGTTACCTAGTATTAAGGTTTCTTGTGGATAAGTAGTAGAAAGCCAGCTAAGAATATTTTCAAGGGGGTTGATATTGTTGCCAGGTGGAATATATGAGCAAAGAATATAAATGGCCTTATGAGTGTTTAGTTGTAGTTTAGTAAAAAGAATTTCAGAGTTATTGTCTGATGGAAAACAAGAGTTTAATGTTGTTAGTTTGAGTAAAGCCATGTAGGTTAATGTGGTTAGATGGGCTATTGGTATTACAGGTATTCCAGTCTATGTTAAAGTCACCTAGTATTAAGGTTTCTTGTGGATAAGTAGTAGAAAGCCAGCTAAGAATATTTTCAAGGGGGTTGATATTGTTGCCAGGTGGAATATATGAGCAAAGAATATAAATGGCCTTATGAGTGTTTAGTTGTAGTTTAGTAAAAAGAATTTCAGAGTTATTGTCTGATGGAAAACAAGAGTTTAATGTTGTTAGTTTGAGTAAAGCCATGTAGGTTAATGTGGTTAGATGGGCTATTGGTATTACAGGTATTCCAGTCTATGTTAAAGTCACCTAGTATTAAGGTTTCTTGTGGATAAGTAGTAGAAAGCCAGCTAAGAATATTTTCAAGGGGGTTGATATTGTTGCCAGGTGGAATATATGAGCAAAGAATATAAATGGCCTTATGAGTGTTTAGTTGTAGTTTAGTAAAAAGAATTTCAGAGTTATTGTCTGATGGAAAACAAGAGTTTAATGTTGTTAGTTTGAGTAAAGCCATGTAGGTTAATGTGGTTAGATGGGCTATTGGTATTACAGGTATTCCAGTCTATGTTAAAGTCACCTAGTATTAAGGTTTCTTGTGGATAAGTAGTAGAAAGCCAGCTAAGAATATTTTCAAGGGGGTTGATATTGTTGCCAGGTGGAATATATGAGCAAAGAATATAAATGGCCTTATGAGTGTTTAGTTGTAGTTTAGTAAAAAGAATTTCAGAGTTATTGTCTGATGGAAAACAAGAGTTTAATGTTGTTAGTTGGAGATCTGTTTTGTAAAGTATGGCTATGTCTCCTCCTTTCTTGTTAGGGAGATCAACTCTAACTATATTGTATCCTGGTGGGGTAATTTAACAGTATAGTACTTGTGGTTTTAACCATGTCTCAGTAAGGCATAATATGTCAAAGTTGTGTCATTGCAGAAGAGCATGAAGCTCGGTCAATTTGTTATTAATACTTCGAATGTTTAAGTGGGCTACTAATAGGGAGTTAGCTGAGTGGTTAGGTTTGTATTGGGATGAGGAAGGATATCCAGGTGTGAAAATGGGAGAGGTAGAGGAAGGGCCTGGGTTTGGGTGAATGTCACCATCTAAAAGGAGATGATGCTGAAAATTGTAAGTAGCAGTTAGTATAAGATGTAGTAATGTTTGTGGTTTCTTCCCATGGTGTAGTTTGCAGAGAATATGGTTAACTCTATGATATTTTGGGAATAAATAGTTTGATGTGTAAGTTATGTTGATATGTTTTAGAAGAAGAGATGATGTAGCAAAGGAAGTTTGTTTAAAGGAGTGTTGGAGGTTAGAGCAGTTGAGGTGTTCATAGGATGTACAGATGTAGATAGTGTAAAGAGAAGGGAGAATAGATAATAGGAGTAGGGATATGAGGTAGGGAGTAAAGGATGATATAGGCATTGTGAAAGGAGGTGGAGCTAGGGAAGTAAAGAGATAGGCAGGGAGGAGAAGGATGTTAGTTGGTTAGGTAATTAGGAGGATATTTGAGAGGGAAGGAAAGTAATTGGCTGAATGGGGGAGTAGGATTGGCCTGGGAGGTATAAGGGTAGGTGTAGTGGGGGTGGGTGGGAATTGGGGGTAGAGTAGGGGAGCGGAGTGAGCCCAAAGGGCGAACAGAGCGGGCAGAGTCAAGCAAGGAGGAGAAAGACCAGCCTGAGAAAGACCAGCCTGAGAAAAACAATCAGTGAAATGCTGATTGCTGTTGGCAAGTTGAAATCAGGTAGAGAGTCAGAGCAAGGTTGGGAGAGTAGCAGGAAAATAAAGAAAAGTGGAAGCTCAAAGTGGATATAGGTAGAATTCAATACAGTAACAAAATCTATAAATAAATAAGTAGAAACTTGGGAGAAGTAAGTAATAAGAGGACGAGTTCACCTAGTACAGGAGATAAGAGGGAATGGGATAGATTTATAGGTGAGAGGGAGCCATCTAGTGGGAAAACAGGTAGATTCCACAGCAGAACAAGGAAAGAAGCAGCAATCTGGAGGTGGGTGAGAAAGGGAGTTGGAGCAAAGTAAAGACCACGCAAGGGGCTGGGGGAGTAGAGGGAGTACAGAGCTATGGCTGCCGGCTGTCCAGGAGGGGTAGGGAATTTCAATATGTTAACAGTTTCAAGAATTAAACTGATTACATAGCAGTGGGCATACTTTCTTAGTTTCTTGATGGGATGAATGAAGTGGATATCCTCTATTCTTTAATACTGGAGGTCGCCAGGTATTACTGAGCAGGAGGAATCCTGGTCAATAGGTAGGACAGGTTCCAACCCAACAAGTGGTCAGGGACTTTGGAGTGCTAGGTAGAGCAGGGGAGAAAGTGGATAAGGTGAGAAATTAAGCAAAATAGGCAGTTAAAAGCAGGAAGAATACAATAAAAAATACAAAACAATAGCACTAGAATGTCATTATACATGCATTGAAGAACTGCCACACAATCGCATAATACTAGTAAGGTCTAGGATACAGCACAAAAGGCTTTTAAGTAAGTTCTGGAAAGCTAAATCAAATGCATATAGTTTAAAACATTGTTTGGGCTATTCCCAAGCTGAATATGGACAGCAGAGAAGTATCCCAGCTCTCGACAGTAATGTGTCATATAAAGCCAAATATTATGATGTATAAAACCAAGGACTTATTTCAATGGCGAGGTAGTAAGCACATCAAATCAGTTCTCAACCATCTCAGGGATTCCAAATTATGGAAGAAAACATATTAAACTGGGTATATATCCTGAATAAAGCATATGTAGGGGCTAGAGTGGATGAAAAAGTAAGCTAGGAGAAGAGCTTACAATACAGCGTCGGAAGCATCAATTGCCTAGTTAGTTAAAAAAAAAAAACAGTAAAAGTTGAGGCATGTGCTGACGAGTAGAGAGGAAAAAACGACGTTTAAGCAGAACAACCTCAGAGAAGCACGAGGACGACTTAAGGTGTCCTAAAAGTGCGCCATCGCCGGAGGTCAGCAAAATAGTTAGCGAGAGCTTTTACATGAATACAGAACACAATACGGCTGTATTAGGATGACCAAAACAGTAAATAAATAGGCTGTTTTACTGAGAGCGCCATTTTATCTTAAGAATAAACAGTAAAATTGTGTAAATTAGGTAGGAGGTATTTAAAAGTAATAGGCATAAGGCAGCTCCTTGAGGGCAAACCTGATCAGGAGACACATTACTGCGAGAGCAATACACGCTCACATGCCATGTAGTATGAGAAAACTGTAAAACTTAAAGAGGCAGTACAGTTATTAATACTGAGATCAGTCTATCAATATAATACAAGGTTGGCTAAATCCTTTAAGGACTAGTGAGTATGCAGACTAACAGTTATGTCTAATACATGCTCTTGTGAACAGCAGTCGCAATTAGCAAAGGTAAAGTTGGAGATAACATCTGCATTAACTAATGCTCTCCATGTAGACGATAGAGAGTAGCCATCAAGCAAGTTCAGCACAGACAAAAAAAGTAATGAAAGGTTAAAAAATGGTAACTAGTGCATCATACTTGAATAAAAGCCAGGTACTCAACAACTATCATTGCATATTTAGCACTACAGAGCAGTAACAACCCTTTACAGACTTTGTAAGTTGTAAGCACAGAAGACAAACAAGTACAATGTTAACAGCAGTATATTGAGCACACACTTACAGTGGTAATAACCTCCACGCTCCAGGGACACGCAGCAGCAAGGAGAGGCAAGGATTCAAAGATGGCGGCACAAGAAAGAGGGTGTATTTGATAAGCGTATAAAGGATATGAGGTAAGAGAGGGAGGGGAAAAGGGTACAAGAAGGTACAGACCAAGAAGGGGAAATCCTTAAGTGGAGGGGGAGGGGGACATACAATGCAATCAAGGTGAAAAGGATAGTAAGGAGTGTACCAAGGAGACGAAAAGTAGTATCAAAAGAGAGGAGAAGGCAAGTCAACCAAGGGCAGCTTAAGGTTATAAGGAGAAGAGCTGTTCAGTGGATAGATTAATAGAGCAACGGGGGGCAAATAGATGGACAGTGAAATGGTCAGGGGACAGTGAGAGAGAAAAGAAAAGTAAAGGAAAAAAGAGTAACAAAGAAAAGTAGAAGGTAAGCAACAGTGAGGTCAGAGCCAAGCAAGGAGGAGAAAGACCAGCCTGAGAAAAACAATCAGTGAAATGCTGATTGCTGTTGGCAAGCTGAAATCAGGTAGAGAGTCAGAGCAAGGTTGGGAGAGTAGCAGGAAAATAAAGAAAAGTGGAAGCTCAAAGTGGATATAGGTAGAATTCAATACAGTAACAAAAGCTATAAATAAATAAGTAGAAACTTGGGAGAAGTAAGTAATAAGAGGACGAGTTCACCTAGTACAGGAGATAAGAGGGAATGGGATACATTTATAGGTGAGAGGGAGCCATCTAGTGGGAAAACAGGTAGATTCCACAGCAGAACAAGGAAAGAAGCAGCAATCTGGAGGTGGGTGAGAAAGGGAGGTGGAGCAAAGTAAAGACCACGCAAGGGGCTGGGGGAGTAGAGGGAGTACAGAGCTATGGCTGCCGGCTGTCTAGGAGGGGTAGGGAATTTCAATATGTTAACAGTTTCAAGAATTAAACTGATTACATAGCAGTGGGCATACTTTCTTAGTTTCTTGATGGGGTGAATGAAGTTGATATCCTCTATTCTTTAATACTGGAGTTCGCCAGGTATTACTGAGCAGAAGGAATCCTGCTCAACAGGTAGGACAGGTTCCAACCCAACAAGTGGTCAGGGAGTTTGGAGTGTTTCTTAGTTTCTTGATGGGGTGAATGAAGCTGATATCCTCTATTGAGTTCGCCAGGTATTACTGAGCAGAAGGAATCCTGGTCAACAGGTAGGACAGGTTCCAACTCAACTAGTGGTCAGGGAGTTTGGAGTGAGTGGTAATAGCCTCTGCGCTCCAGGGACACGCAGCAGCCAGGAGAGGCAAGGATTCAAATACATATATATATATATATATATATATATATACATATATATAACTTGTATTTAGCCATTTATAAAACACCATTAATGTACTATATTAATGTTTATATGTGTCTAAACAGAGAGTCTAAAATATCTTGGTACAAACACTAATCAGAAACATATTGTTACCCTCACCACTGACTCATTAGAAAAAAATGCACTTTGGTATTAAGTCAAATTATGCTATTACTGAAGAATTAGAAGACATATATCATTTGTAGTTATTTAAAAGGGAAAAGTATGTAAAGTACTTATAGTGGGGAAAAGAGAGAAAAGAAACAGTAGTAACAAAATGGAATAGGAAGAAAGGAGAAAGAGAGAACGTTATTTAAATACTTAGTACTATATGTAATTAGAAGAAGTAGATATAGAAAGGAAAAGAGATAGTTAATAATAAAGATGGTTCATATTACCTTACAGTATAGAGATTTTCCAGAATCAAATATATTATGATTCATAAAACAAAGCATTTAACATTAGAAGGAATTTATTCATTTGTCCTTTCATTTCTTAGTTTTGTTTGCTGCTTCCTTCACAGACCATCCATTTTTTGTTGCCTGTCTCTTCAAACTCTGGGATAACCATTCCATTTCTTCTATGTCTGACAGTATTTTCTTCTTTTGGATAAATTCTACTGCTTCTTGTAGGGAATCAAAGATCTTCATTAATTCTGGAAAGGTGATTTTTATTATTTCAGGAAAAATTTTTTGAGCTTTAATATTGGCTTTTTTCAAGGACTTAGAGGAATACACTCCTTTCTTCTGTATATAACTGTAGAGGTGTAGTTAATGTCAAAACAAATAACTTTTTTACCCATCTTGCTAGAGGAATTAGTCCAAGCTGATTTCAGCACTAAGACCTTGTCTTGTGAGGAAAGAAATCTAACTTTTATAGACCTAGGGTTAGATGAACTCAGACACAAAGCTGGATTTGTCAGGGACGGCTAAGCCCTCTCAATTCCAAAATAGAGGGATTCAGGCATGTTTAGTGCTGATGAAAATCACTTATTGAGGAACTGAATCATGTTAGCACCCTCTTCTTTCTCAGGAATTCCATATATTCTTATATTATTCCTCGTTGATCTACTTTCAAGGTCTTCCAGTTTATCAATCAGCCTGGTGTTTTGTTTCAGAAAAAATTCAATGTGATATTCATTTTCTGTCACTCTAGTATCCAGGTCAGTTACTGTTTCCTCTAAGGCAAGAATCTGTTCAGACTGTTTTTTTTTACTATGCATTCTTGTTTGATATCCATTTTGTTTTCAAATTTGTCCATTTTTAGTGACAGTTCTTGAATGTTTGCTATTATAAGATGTAGTTCTTTCTTCACTGCACTCTCCTGGTGTGGGTTCTTCACGTTGCTCATGTTTTTAGTGACAGTTCTTGGATGTTTGTTATTATAAGATGTAGTTCTTTCTTCACTGCACTCTCCTGGTGTGGGTTCTTCACGTTGCTCATGTTTTTAGTGACAGTTCTTGGATGTTTGTTATTATAAGATGTAGTTCTTTCTTCACTGCACTCTCCTGGTGTGGGTTCTTCACGTTGCTCATGTTTTTAGTGACAGTTCTTGGATGTTTGTTATTATAAGATGTAGTTCTTTCTTCACTGCACTCTCCTGGTGTGGGTTCTTCACGTTGCTCATGTTTTTAGTGACAGTTCTTGGATGTTTGTTATTATAAGATGTAGTTCTTTCTTCACTGCACTCTCCTGGTGTGGGTTCTTCACGTTGCTCATGCTTTAGTGACAGTTCTTGGATGTTTGTTATTATAAGATGTAGTTCTTTCTTCACTGCACTCTCCTGGTGTGGGTTCTTCACGTTGCTCATGTTTTTAGTGACAGTTCTTGGATGTTTGTTATTATAAGATGTAGTTCTTTCTTCACTGCACTCTCCTGGTGTGGGTTCTTCACGTTGCTCATGTTTTTAGTGACAGTTCTTGGATGTTTGTTATTATAAGATGTAGTTCTTTCTTCACTGCACTCTCCTGGTGTGGGTTCTTCACGTTGCTCATGTTTTTAGTGACAGTTCTTGGATGTTTGTTATTATAAGATGTAGTTCTTTCTTCACTGCACTCTCCTGGTGTGGGTTCTTCACGTTGCTCATGTTTTAGTGACAGTTCTTGGATGTTTGTTATTATAAGATGTAGTTCTTTCTTCACTGCACTCTCCTGGTGTGGGTTCTTCACGTTGCTCATGTTTTTAGTGACAGTTCTTGGATGTTTGTTATTATAAGATGTAGTTCTTTCTTCACTGCACTCTCCTGGTGTGGGTTCTTCACGTTGCTCATGTTTTTAGTGACAGTTCTTGGATGTTTGTTATTATAAGATGTAGTTCTTTCTTCACTGCACTCTCCTGGTGTAGGTTCTTCACGTTGCTCATGTTTTTAGTGACAGTTCTTGGATGTTTGTTATTATAAGATGCAGTTCTTTCTTCACTGCACTCTCCTGGTGTGGGTTCTTCACGTTGCTCATGTTTTTAGTGACAGTTCTTGGATGTTTGTTATTATAAGATGTAGTTCTTTCTTCACTGCACTCTCCTGGTGTGGGTTCTTCACGTTGCTCATGTTTTTAGTGACAGTTCTTGGATGTTTGTTATTATAAGATGTAGTTCTTTCTTCACTGCACTCTCCTGGTGTGGGTTCTTCACGTTGCTCATGCTTTAGTGACAGTTCTTGGATGTTTGTTATTATAAGATGTAGTTCTTTCTTCACTGCACTCTCCTGGTGTGGGTTCTTCACATTGCTCATGTTTTTAGTGACAGTTCTTGGATGTTTGTTATTATAAGATGTAGTTCTTTCTTCACTGCACTCTCCTGGTGTGGGTTCTTCACGTTGCTCATGTTTTTAGTGACAGTTCTTGGATGTTTGTTATTATAAGATGTAGTTCTTTCTTCACTGCACTCTCCTGGTGTGGGTTCTTCACGTTGCTCATGCTTTAGTGACAGTTCTTGGATGTTTGTTATTATAAGATGTAGTTCTTTCTTCACTGCACTCTCCTGGTGTGGGTTCTTCACGTTGCTCATGTTTTTAGTGACAGTTCTTGGATGTTTGTTATTATAAGATGTAGTTCTTTCTTCACTGCACTCTCCTGGTGTGGGTTCTTCACGTTGCTCATGTTTTTAGTGACAGTTCTTGGATGTTTGTTATTATAAGATGTAGTTCTTTCTTCACTGCACTCTCCTGGTGTGGGTTCTTCACGTTGCTCATGTTTTTAGTGACAGTTCTTGGATGTTTGTTATTATAAGATGTAGTTCTTTGTTCACTGCACTCTCCTGGTGTGGGTTCTTCACGTTGCTCATGTTTTTAGTGACAGTTCTTGGATGTTTGTTATTATAAGATGTAGTTCTTTCTTCACTGCACTCTCCTGGTGTGGGTTCTTCACGTTGCTCATGCTTTAGTGACAGTTCTTGGATGTTTGTTATTATAAGATGTAGTTCTTTCTTCACTGCACTCTCCTGGTGTGGGTTCTTCACGTTGCTCATGTTTTTAGTGACAGTTCTTGGATGTTTGTTATTATAAGATGTAGTTCTTTCTTCACTGCACTCTCCTGGTGTGGGTTCTTCACGTTGCTCATGTTTTTAGTGACAGTTCTTGGATGTTTGTTATTATAAGATGTAGTTCTTTCTTCACTGCACTCTCCTGGTGTGGGTTCTTCACGTTGCTCATGTTTTTAGTGACAGTTCTTGGATGTTTGTTATTATAAGATGTAGTTCTTTCTTCACTGCACTCTCCTGGTGTGGGTTCTTCACGTTGCTCATGTTTTTAGTGACAGTTCTTGGATGTTTGTTATTATAAGATGTAGTTCTTTCTTCACTGCACTCTCCTGGCGTGGGATCTTCAAGTTGCTCATGCTGAGATCTCCAGTAGAAAACTTGACAGGAATAATTGAAAAAAGTATCTTGATTATGTATTAATTTTTAGAAAATAATAGAGAGTCAATGTTAATCTATCTTTTAGTGTACGTTTAGTTAGACTTTTCTAAAAATTAAAGCATATTTCCTGTCAGGATATTAAAATTTAAGCAGGGCTCTGGATTTCTGCTATCAGACTGGCATGTTGGCCATGCTCCCACATCCTTAGTTTTTGATGGGATTTTCTTAAGCAATTTTCTATATGCAGATCAAATTTAAGATTATCATCCACTATCATCCCTAATAATTTGCTATGAGAACTGACTTCAATGGTTGTATTATAAGAGAGAGCACTTTAATTTCTTTTATTTATTTTATTTATTTTACATTTGTTTAACGGGATAGTCCAAATGGATACATGTCCATTTTCAGCAGAGGCCCAGGGAGAAAAGTTCCAAATAGACAAACTTACATAGATTACAAAAGAAGTTGGATAATATTAGAAAATATAAAATATAAAACAAAGTGATAATGTACAATGGTTTAGTAGTTGTTCCCTAGTAGGGACTCACAGTTCTCATGGACAGACACAATTAAAAGCAAGAGACATCAGATTGGATATAGAGCATGGTGACGTAGTTGCATGTTATGATATTTACAGATTATGCTTTCAGTTTATAACTTAATCAGGGTTGGTACATGGGCAAAGCCAGTTCACTTTGAGATACTGTTTGAGGTTTTTTTTGAAGAGACTTTTGGAGGATTGTAGGGTTATATAGTTTGGCAATGAATTCCAGGTTTTGCCAACAAAGTTGGCAAACAGGGATTCACCAGCAGAGTTATTAGCTTTGTGAGTTTGGACCAGTAGTTTGTTGGCTGACCGTAGGGATCTCAGGTTGCTATATGGCTTAATAATATTTATAAGTGAGGGGGTATCCTCAGGGTGGTACAGAATTTTGTGTGCTATTAAGAGCTGATTGAATTGAATTAAGCTGGGCAGTTCTAGCCACTCTAGTTGTTTCAGGTTCTGGCAGTGGTGGGTTCTATAGGTGGAGCCTGTGGCAAATCTGGCAATATGGTTGTAGCTATGGGACAGCTTACCTAGTTTGGATTTGTTGAGTTTTGAGAGTACAAGCGAGGCATACAAAAGAGTAGGTGTGACCGGGAAATTGCAGTCCTAGCCAGTGGGGTTAAAAATGTCTTGTTTCTATACAGTGATCCAAGCTTCTTATTGATGGTCTCTATGGTTTGTTGACCTGCAGGTCAAATTTGAGATTAATGTCTATGATAACCCCTAAAAGTTTGGTGTGTTGATCTGGGGAGATAGTGGTACCACTGTAAGACGTGACAGAGAATGAAAGTGTGGCACATCTACTAGTGGCGGTGAAGAGTAGAAATTTTATTTTATTGGAGTTCAGCAGTAGGCATTGATTGGCGAGCCAGTTCTTAATAGTGTTAAATCTATTTTGGGTTAGGATTTGCAGTTTGGATGGGGAGGTGGATGAGCAGATCAGAGAGGAATCATCTGCATATTGAATACAGGTAGCTTTAGGGATAGCAGTGTGAAGGTTGTTGATAAAAATAGATAAGAGCAGTGGACCTAGTAATGAGCCTTGAGGGACACCAAGTGTGAGAGGTAGCTGGCTGGAGAGTTTGCCCTGCCATAGTACCGCCTGTTGTCTACCAGTCAGCTAGCACTGAAACCACTGGATTGCATGCTTATTAAGGGAAATAGATTTTAGATAAAGAATGAGAAGTTCATGGTTGACCATGTCAAAGGCTTTTGATAGGTCAAGAAAGAGGGTGGAGGATAGCCTATTGTCATTCCTGTTTTGGTTTATGGCATTAGTAAAGGAAAGGAGGGCTGAGGTGGTGGGGTGGTATGGCCCAAAACTATGCTGGCAGTTGGATAGTAAGTTATTCTGTGTAAGGTATTGCATTAGTTGCTTGTATACACATTTCTATGTTATTTTGGCTAGTGGGGAAAGAACGGCAATAGGTCTATAGTTGGCTATGTCTGTAGAACTACCACCTTTTATGGAGTGGGATGGCATGGGATATTTTCCAGAGGGATGAGATAGCGCTTTTGGATAAGGTTCTGTTTATAAGGATAGATATGGGATATGCAATGGCATCTGCAGCTATTTGTAGGTACTCTGCAGGGAGGAGGTCAGCAGCGAGGGTCGCAGGTTTTAGTTTTTTATAAGTGTTTTGATAAAACTAGTGGATATTGGTTGGAAGCTAAATTGGGGGTGATTAGTGGGTAGATGAGGGGTGTGGTTTAAGTTTGTGGGGGGTTAGTTGATTTGCTAGGGATTGGATTGTTTCAGTGAAAAAGTTATTATAAGCGTCACCTATGGTCTCTGGGGAACTATGGGCATGGTTAGCAGGGGCTGGGCTGGAAAATGACCTGGATGAAGTAGTTGACTTAAGCCTGCCCAGTTGTTTTGGTGTTTTTGTAGGAGATTTTGGTAGAACCTTTTTCTATCTACTAAAACAAATTTTTTTGTATCATTCCTGAGTTGACAATATTTTAGATGGTCAAGTGGGGCTTTAGTTGTTCTTCAGCTGACCCAGGTTCTGTTTCTAGTTTTGATTTTAGATTTAGTATCTTTTGTGAGCCATAGTGTTGTGTTTATCTAGATGTTATTGTACGTGCTGGAGCATGAGAATAAAGGATACTTAGGAATTTAGTGTTAGAGTGAGCTATATCCTCTTCTAATGGTAGATTTTTTTTAGTTTTGAACAGTCAACTGCTTTTAGTTCATTTAGAAATATAGAAGTGTCAACGTTTTTCCTGTTTATAAGTGTTTTATATTTGGTCTGGTGAGGGTTTCCTGCCTTATGTTTTATGATAAAGGTTAGTAAATGGTCACTAAGGTCATCAGGGAGAGTGCCAGCTGTGTACAGTTGGGGTTGGTTACTAACTAGGATCCAGTCTAGGATACTTTCCCTTTTGGTCGGTTTGTTTATCCTAGTGGGAGAGGTTATGGTCTGTTTAAACCCAGATAAGTTTATAGGGGTGAGGGGGGGGGTTTGGAGGAGCAGGGGTGCCAGTCGGTATTGAAGTCACCAAGAACTATGGTTTATTGGGGATAGGTAGTGGATAACCAGTATAGGATATGCTCTAGGGTATTTAAGTTGTTGCCTGGTGGAATGTAAGCTCAGACGATGTTAAAGCATTTGTTCTGGTTAATCTGTAGTTTGGTTATGAGGAGTTCTGCTTTACTGAATTGGGGTGATTGAATGTTGTCTCTATTAACAGAGTATTTTTGTAAAGGACTGCTATCCCACCATCTTTCCTTATAGTACGGTCTAACTGGTGAATATTATATCCTGGAGGTAGTATCTTATTATCAGTAGTACTAGGTTACTATGGTCTAACCGGTGAATATTATATCCTGGAGGTAGTATCTTATTATCAGTAGTACTAGGTTAGTACAGTCTAACCGGTGAATATTATATCCTGGAGGTAGTATCTCATTATCAGTAGTACTAGGTTAGTACAGTCTGACCGGTGAATATTATATCCTGGAGGTAGTATCTCATTATCAGTAGTACTAGGTTAGTACATTCTAACCGGTGAATATTATACCCTGGTGGTAATATCTCATTGTCAGTAGTACTGGGTTAGTACAGTCTAACCGGTGCATATTATATCCTGGAGGTAGTATCTCATTATCAGTAGTACTAGGTTAGTACAGTCTAACCAGTGAATATTATATCCTGGAGGTAGTATCTCATTATCAGTAGTACTAGGTTAGTACGGTCTAACCGGTGAATATTATATCCTGGAGGTAGTATCTCATTATCAGTAGTACTAGGTTAGTACGGTCTAACCGGTGAATATTATATCCTGGAGGTAGTATCTCATTATCAGTAGTACTAGGTTAGTATGTTCTAACCGGTGAATATTATATCCTGGAGGTAGTATCTCATTATCAGTAGTACTAGGTTAGTATGTTCTAACCGGTGAATATTATATCCTGGAGGTAGTATCTCATTATCAGTAGTACTAGGTTAGTACGGTCTAACCGGTGAATATTATATCATGGAGGTAGTATCTCATTATCAGTAGTACTAGGTTAGTACGGTCTAACTGGTGAATATTATATCATGGAGGTAGTATCTCATTATCAGTAGTACTAGGTTAGTAAAGTCTAACCGGTGAATATTATATCCTGGCGGTAGTATCTCATTATCAGTAGTACTAGGTTAGTACATTCTAACCGGTGAATATTATATCCTGGCGGTAGTATCTCATTATCAGTAGTACTAGGTTAGTACATTCTAACCGGTGAATATTATATCCTGGAGGTAGTATCTCATTATCAGTAGTACTAGGTTAGTACGTTCTAACCGGTGAATATTATATCCTGGAGGTAGCATCTCATTATCAGTAGTACTAGGTTAGTACGGTCTAACTGGTGAATATTATATCCTGGAGGTAGTATCATATTATCAGTAGTACTAGGTTAGTACGGTCTAACCGGTGAATATTATATCCTGGAGGTAGTATCTCATTATCAGTAGTACTAGGTTAGTACAGTCTAACCGGTGAATATTATATCCTGGAGGTAATATCTCATTATCAGTAGTACTAGGTTAATACGGTCTAACCGGTGAATATTATATCCTGGAGGTAGTATCTCATTATCAGTAGTACTAGGTTAGTACAGTCTAACCGGTTAATATTATATCCTGGAGGTAGTATCTCATTATCAGTAGTACTAGGTTAGTATGGTCTAACCGGTGAATATTATAGCCTGGAGGTAGTATCTCATTATCAGTAGTACTAGAATAGTACAGTCTAACTGGTGAATATTATATCCTGGAGGTAGTATCTCATTATCAGTAGTACTAGGTTAGTACAGTCTAACCGGTGAATATTATATCCTGGAGGTAGTATCTCATTATCAGTAGTACTAGGTTAGTATGGTCTAACCCGTGAATATTATATCCTGGAGGTAGTATCTCATTATCAGTAGTACTAGGTTAGTACGGTCTAACCAGTGAATATTATATCCTGGAGGTAGTATCTCATTATCAGTAGTACTAGGTTAGTACGTTCTAACCGGTGAATATTATATCCTGGAGGTAGTATCTCATTATCAGTTGTACTAGGTTAGTACGGTCTAACTGGTGAATATTATAGCCTGGAGGTAGTATCATATTATCAGTAGTACTAGGTTAGTACGGTCTAACCGGTGAATATTATATCCTGGAGGTAGTATCTCATTATCAGTAGTACTAGGTTAGTACAGTCTAACCGGTGAATATTATATCCTGGAGGTAATATCTCATTATCAGTAGTACTAGGTTAATAAGGTCTAACCGGTGAATATTATATCCTGGAGGTAGTATCTCATTATCAGTAGTACTAGGTTAGTACAGTCTAACCGCTGAATATTATATCCTGGAGGTAGTATCTCATTATCAGTAGTACTAGGTTAGTACAGTCTAACCGGTGAATATTATATCCTGGTGGTAGTATCTCATTATCAGTAGTACTAGGTTAGTACAGTGTAACCGGTGAATATTATATCCTGGAGGTAGTATCTCATTATCAGTAGTACTAGGTTAGTACGGTCTAACCGGTGAATATTATATCCTGGAGGTAGTATCTCATTATCAGTAGCACTAGGTTAGTACGGTCTAACCAGTGAATATTATATCCTGGAGGTAGTATCTCATTATCAGTAGTATTAGGTTAGTACGGTCTAACCGGTGAATATTATATCCTGGAGGTAGTATCTCATTATCAGTAGTACTAGGTTATTATGGTCTAACTGGTGAATATTATATCCTGGGGGTAGTATCTCATTATCAGTAGTACTAGGTTAGTACGGTCTAACGAATATTATATCCTGGAGGTAGTATCTCATTATCAGTAGTACTAGGTTAGTACAGTCTAACCAGTGAATATTATATCCTGGAGGTAGTATCTCATTATCAGTAGTACTAGGTTAGTACAGTCTAACCGTGAATATTATATCCTGGAGGTAGTATCTCATTATCAGTAGTACTAGGTTAGTACAGTCTAACCAGTGAATATTATATCCTGGAGGTAGTATCTCATTATCAGTAGTACTAGGTTAGTACAGTCTAACCAGTGAATATTATATCCTGGAGGTAGTATCTCATTATCAGTAGTACTAGGTTAGTACGGTCTAACCGGTGAATATTATATCCTGGAGGTAGTATCTCATTATCAGTAGTACTAGGTTAGTACGGCCTGAGGTAGTATCTCATTATCAGTAGTACTAGGTTAGTACGGTCTAACCGTTGAATATTATATCCTGGAGGTAGTATCTCATTATCAGTAGTACTAGGTTAGTACAGTCTAACCGGTGAATATTATATCCTGGAGGTAGTATCTCATTATCAGTAGTACTAGGTTAGTACGGTCTAACCGGTGAATATTATATCCTGGAGGTAGTATCTCATTATCAGTAGTACTAGGTTAGTACGGTCTAACCGGTGAATATTATATCCTGGAGGATAGTATCTCATTATCAGTAGTACTAGGTTAGTACAGTCTAACCATGAATATTATATCCTGGAGGTAGTATCTCATTATCAGTAGTACTAGGTTAGTATGGTCTAACCGTTGAATATTATATCCTGGAGGTAGTATCTCATTATCAGTAGTACTAGGTTAGTACGGTCTAACCGGTGAATATTATATCCTGGAGGTAGTATCTCATTATCAGTAGTACTAGGTTAGTACGGTCTAACCGGTGAATATTATATCCTGGAGGTAGTATCTCATTATCAGTAGTACTAGGTTAGTACATGGTCTAACCGTGACTATTATATCCTGGAGGTAGTATCTCATTATCAGTAGTACTAGGTAAGTGCAGTCTAACACGTGAATATTATATCCTGGAGGTAGTATCTCATTATCAGTAGTACTAGGTTAGTACAGTCTAACCGGTGAATATTATATCCTGGAGGTAGTATCTCATTATCAGTAGTACTAGGTTAGTATGGTCTAACCGTGAATATTATATCCTGGAGGTAGTATCTCATTATCAGTAGTACTAGGTTAGTACGGTCTAACCGTGAATATTATATCCTGGAGGTAGTATCTCATTATCAGTAGTACTAGGTTAGTACGGTCTAACCGTTGAATATTATATCCTGGAGGTAGTATCTCATTATCAGTAGTACTAGGTTAGTACAGTCTAACCGTGAATATTATATCCTGGAGGTAGTATCTCATTATCAGTAGTACTAGGTTAGTACGGTCTAACCGGTGAATATTATATCCTGGAGGTAGTATCTCATTATCAGTAGTACTAGGTTAGTACGGTCTAACCGTTGAATATTATATCCTGGAGGTAGTATCTCATTATCAGTAGTACTAGGTTAGTATGGTCTAACCGGTGAATATTATATCCTGGAGGTAGTATCTCATTATCAGTAGTACTAGGTTAGTACGGTCTAACCGGTGAATATTATATCCTGGAGGTAGTATCTCATTATCAGTAGTACTAGGTTAGTACGGTCTAACCGGTGAATATTATATCCTGGAGGTAGTATCTCATTATCAGTAGTACTAGGTTAGTACAGTCTAACCAGTGAATATTATATCCTGGAGGTAGTATCTCATTATCAGTAGTACTAGGTTAGTACAGTCTAACCGGTGAATATTATATCCTGGAGGTAGTATCTCATTATCAGTAGTACTAGGTTAGTACAGTCTAACCGTGAATATTATATCCTGGAGGTAGTATCTCATTATCAGTAGTACTAGGTTAGTACGGTCTAACCGATGAATATTATATCCTGGAGGTAGTATCTCATTATCAGTAGTACTAGGTTAGTACGGTCTAACCGGTGAATATTATATCCTGGAGGTAGTATCTCATTATCAGTAGTACTAGGTTAGTACAGTCTAACCGATGAATATTATATCCTGGAGGTAGTATCTCATTATCAGTAGTACTAGGTTAGTACAGTCTAACCGGTGAATATTATATCCTGGAGGTAGTATCTCATTATCAGTAGTACTAGGTTAGTACGGTCTAACCGTTGAATATTATATCCTGGAGGTAGTATCTCATTATCAGTAGTACTAGGTTAGTACAGTCTAACCAGTGAATATTATATCCTGGAGGTAGTATCTCATTATCAGTAGTACTAGGTTAGTACGGTCTAACCGGTGAATATTATATCCTGGAGGTAGTATCTCATTATCAGTAGTACTAGGTTAGTACAGTCTAACCGGTGAATATTATATCCTGGAGGTAGTATCTCATTATCAGTAGTACTAGGTTAGTACAGTCTAACCGGTGAATATTATATCCTGGAGGTAGTATCTCATTATCAGTAGTACTAGGTTAGTACGGTCTAACTGGTGAATATTATATCCTGGAGGTAGTATCTCATTATCAGTAGTACTAGGTTAGTACAGTCTAACCGTGAATATTATATCCTGGAGGTAGTATCTCATTATCAGTAGTACTAGGTTAGTACGGTCTAACCGGTGAATATTATATCCTGGAGGTAGTATCTCATTATCAGTAGTACTAGGTTAGTACGGTCTAACGGTGAATATTATATCCTGGAGGTAGTATCTCATTATCAGTAGTACTAGGTTAGTACAGTCTAACCGTGAATATTATATCCTGGAGGTAGTATCTCATTATCAGTAGTACTAGGTTAGTACGGTCTAACCAGTGAATATTATATCCTGGAGGTGGTATCTCATTATCAGTAGTACTAGGTTAGTACAGTCTAACCGTGAATATTATATCCTGGAGGTAGTATCTCATTATCAGTAGTACTAGGTTAGTACGGTCTAACCGGTGAATATTATATCCTGGAGGTAGTATCTCATTATCAGTAGTACTAGGTTAGTACGGTCTAACCGTTGAATATTATATCCTGGAGGTAGTATCTCATTATCAGTAGTACTAGGTTAGTACGGTCTAACCAGTGAATATTATATCCTGGAGGTAGTATCTCATTATCAGTAGTACTAGGTTAGTACAGTCTAACTGGTGAATATTATATCCTGGAGGTAGTATCTCATTATCAGTAGTACTAGGTTAGTACAGTCTAACCGGTGAATATTATATCCTGGAGGTAGTATCTCATTATCAGTAGTACTAGGTTAGTACGGTCTAACCGGTGAATATTATATCCTGGAGGTAGTATCTCATTATCAGTAGTACTAGGTTAGTACAGTCTAACCGTGAATATTATATCCTGGAGGTAGTATCTCATTATCAGTAGTACTAGGTTAGTACGGTCTAACCGTGAATATTATATCCTGGAGGTAGTATCTCATTATCAGTAGTACTAGGTTAGTACGGTCTAACCGGTGAATATTATATCCTGGAGGTAGTATCTCATTATCAGTAGTACTAGGTTAGTACAGTCTAACCTGTGAATATTATATCCTGGAGGTAGTATCTCATTATCAGTAGTACTAGGTTAGTACGGTCTAACTGGTGAATATTATATCCTGGAGGTAGTATCTCATTATCAGTAGTACTAGGTTAGTATGGTCTAACCGGTGAATATTATATCCTGGAGGTAGTATCTCATTATCAGTAGTACTAGGTTAGTACGGTCTAACCGGTGAATATTATATCCTGGAGGTAGTATCTCATTATCAGTAGTACTAGGTTAGTACAGTCTAACCGGTGAATATTATATCCTGGAGGTAGTATCTCATTATCAGTAGTACTAGGTTAGTACAGTCTAACCGGTGAATATTATATCCTGGAGGTAGTATCTCATTATCAGTAGTACTAGGTTAGTACAGTCTAACCGGTGAATATTATATCCTGGAGGTAGTATCTCATTATCAGTAGTACTAGGTTAGTATGTTCTAACTGGTGAATATTATATCCTGGAGGTAGTATCTCATTATCAGTAGTACTAGGTTAGTACAGTCTAACCGGTGAATATTATATCCTGGAGGTAGTATCTCATTATCAGTAGTACTAGGTTAGTACAGTCTAACTGGTGAATATTATATCCTGGAGGTAGTATCTCATTATCAGTAGTACTAGGTTAGTACGGTCTAACCGTGAATATTATATCCTGGAGGTAGTATCTCATTATCAGTAGTACTAGGTTAGTACGGTCTAACCGGTGAATATTATATCCTGGAGGTAGTATCTCATTATCAGTAGTACTAGGTTAGTATGGTCTAACCGTGAATATTATATCCTGGAGGTAGTATCTCATTATCAGTAGTACTAGGTTAGTACAGTCTAACCTGTGAATATTATATCCTGGAGGTAGTATCTCATTATCAGTAGTACTAGGTTAGTACGGTCTAACCGGTGAATATTATATCCTGGAGGTAGTATCTCATTATCAGTAGTACTAGGTTAGTACGGTCTAACCGTTGAATATTATATCCTGGAGGTAGTATCTCATTATCAGTAGTACTAGGTTAGTACGGTATAACCAGTGAATATTATATCCTGGAGGTAGTATCTCATTATCAGTAGTACTAGGTTAGTACGGTCTAACCAGTGAATATTATATCCTGGAGGTAGTATCTCATTATCAGTAGTACTAGGTTAGTATGGTCTAACCGGTGAATATTATATCCTGGAGGTAGTATCTCATTATCAGTAGTACTAGGTTAGTACAGTCTAACCGGTGAATATTATATCCTGGAGGTAGTATCTCATTATCAGTAGTACTAGGTTAGTACAGTCTAACCGGTGAATATTATATCCTGGAGGTAGTATCTCATTATCAGTAGTACTAGGTTAGTACAGTCTAACTGTGAATATTATATCCTGGAGGTAGTATCTCATTATCAGTAGTACTAGGTTAGTACAGTCTAACCGTGAATATTATAGCCTGGAGGTAGTATCTCATTATCAGTAGTACTAGGTTAGTACGGTCTAACCGGTGAATATTATAGCCTGGAGGTAGTATCTCATTATCAGTAGTACTAGGTTAGTACGGTCTAACCGGTGAATATTATATCCTGGAGGTAGTATCTCATTATCAGTAGTACTAGGTTAGTACGGTCTAACCGGTGAATATTATATCCTGGGGGTAGTATCTCATTATCAGTAGCACTAGGTTTTAGCCAGGTTTCCATAAGACACAATGTCTGGGGAGTGGGTTGCTAGGAGGGCGGGTGGGTTGGGAATCTTATTGTTAATACTTCTAATATTTAGGTGAATGCTACAAGGGAACTAGTGGGAGTAGAAAGCAGTAGCTTGACTTTGAGAGTTGTTGTAGGAGAGTGAAGGATATTAGGTGTGGGTGGGCCAGGTTTGGGATGGATGTCTCCATGTGTTATAAGGTTATAGTGACAGGATACTCTAAGCTTTAGGAATTTGTTTATAAGTTTTATACAGTCTTTCTCTTTAGGATTATGTTTTGTGGCTTTACAGGGGTGATATTTTGTTGATGGTGGTAGATTCGGTGTGCTGGGGATGGTAAAGTGTTTGGTCTTATGTGTGAAGTCGTGGGTGGCTGTTTGACCATTTGGGTAGTGAATACCACGGTCAAGTTTTTGTTCGCAGGCAGTTGTTCTGTCTTTCGGCTTATCCCAGATGATAAAATAGAAATAGTATAGGCAGAAGGGTAATTAGTATTTTTTTACTTGTTTGCATTTTGTCAGGGGGGCGGGCCAGTTTTGATGGTTGTGTGTGCTAACAGGTGTGGAAGAATGGAAGAGAAGGAAATGGGTTAAGAGGGAGGGCTGTTCAGTGATTTATGAGGCGCTGATTGGTACTTAGCATGAGGGGAGTGGCTAAATTTAGTTTAAACGTAGCACTAGTGGGGGCTGGTGGGAATCAGGGGCAGAGAGGGGAGCGGAGGAAGCCCGAGTGCAGCCGGGCAAACACTGACTCCAAGTGTTTCCTTAGGCTTTTGGTATGTATGGTTGTATGTTTGGCTGCATTTTTAATTTGTTTTTTTGCACCAATTTATAGACTATGTTTAAGCTGCATTTTATACACTTGCAGGTTAATTTTATAGCTGCAGGGTATAATTTTCAGGGCTACGTGAAGGAGTGCAGAGTGAAATTACTGTGTTCAGTGTATTATTTTAGGTGTAAGAAAGAAGATACTGGGGGCAAACTAGGTAATTTTAACAATATGAAGGGAGCCAAATTAGTCAGTCTGGGGTACAGCCTAAAAGGTGCCTTTAGACCTAGGTCAGCAGTATACAGTACTTGCTTTAAATTCTAATCTGCGCTCTGTTTTTAAACACAGACAGCAACTTTAACAGTACAATTGGGTGGAACTGTTTAGCATTAGGAGCCTTATTTAAGGGCTGGAAAGTTTGGTGCTGTTGACCCAGTACGGCTGAATTAAACAGTTTAAGCAGAAAGACTTCAGAAAAAGCAATAACCTTAGTTAACTTTTTATTGAGGGTAGACCAGTGTGGCTGTCTGTTTTATTTATTTATTTTTTTATATTCTCAACTGGATGCAGACCTCCTAACTGTGCAAGCCTTTCAGGGCAGGAGCCGTGAGAAGAGATAATACCTAATAATAGATATTCAGTGTTTGTTCATCAGCAGAAACAGAACTATATCAAAAAAAAAATGATTGAACAGTGTTTCATGCCATACATAACACAGGGACTGAGAGAAAAAGCATAATCCTTACATTAATAGTACACTGCACGGCCCTAAGAAACAGTTTCAAGTATTTGGTAGCTAAATTGAACAATTAAACAGGATATAGCACGTATAAGATGAAACGTTAATCAGGATCACACTATTCTGTATACAGCATCTTGTATCTTTAGCCTGAAAATAAAGCCCAAATGCTACTACCATTAAAGTAGGCTGTTTGTACAGAGTCTAGGATTTAAGAAGTAGACTAAATATTGCAACAAAGTTACACTGATCCACCAACAATCACTTCAGTTTAGCAGCAGCAAGAAAGCACAAAATCAGTTACCCATTACATTCAACAAAGTTATACTGATCCACCAACAATCACTTCAGTTTAGCAGCAGCAAGAAAGCACAAAACCAGTTACCCAAACCATTCATCAGCATCATGTATTAATGCGCTTTTAAACATTCAGTCAGCACAACATTTCTCTTATTATTAAATCTATAGTTGTATTTAATTAAAGAGTCAGTAACACAAAATTGCATACCAAGTTTACAGCAGGACAGCCGTCTGGGTCATGAGCACTGAGGAGTTTTGAAAATGGAGGTTAATTGAGGTGGTTAAGTAACCTTGGATCATTAGCAAGGCGGGGGAGGGGTACATGTAAGGGGCTAACCACACCAGAGAAATCCTCAGAGCCTGTGATTAAAGTAAGATGCTTTTGTCTTGCTTTTGTACTTGCTTTAGATTCTAATCTATGTTCTGTTTTTAAACAGAGACAGCAACAGTAAGAGGCTTGGTTGTATGTTTGGCTGTATTTTTAATTTGTTTTTGCACCAATTTATAGACTATGTTTAAGCTGCATTTTATACACTTGCAGGTTAATTTTATAGCTGCAGGGTATAATTTTCGGGTCTATATTGTAAGATCGACGGTTGAAAACATCGAACACCATATAGTCGATGTCTTCTAACGCTGACCTTATAAAAAGACAAAAAAAGAAAAAAGTACCCTAACTGGTTTAAGCAGGGGGGCAAGCCCCCCTGCACCCCACACGTGGGGCTGCACCCCCCCCCGCTACTTAAAGGATGGGACACACTACATTGCAGTAAACAGAAATCTCCCCTTACGGAGATTTCTGTTTACACACTCGAGATTCTGAGCGTTCGTTATTCTTGTGTTGACAATGTCAGATTAGACACTGTCGGCTTTCAAGAATATAATATAGACCCTAATTTTCAGGGCTATGTGAGGGAGAGCAGAGTGAAATTATTGTGTTCAGAGTATTATTTTAGGTGTAAAAAAAGAAGATACTGGGGCAAACTAGCTAATTTTAACAATATGAAGGGAGCCAAGTTACTGTGGGGGACAGCCTAAAAGGTGCCTTTAGACCCAGGTCAGCTGTACACAGTGCTTGCTTTAAATTCTAATCTATGTTCTGTTTTTAAAAACAGACAGCAACTTTAACAGTACAATTTGGTGGAATTGGTTAGCATTAGGAGCCTTATTTAAGGGCTGGAAAGTTTTATTTATGGGAGAGGGGTTTGGGGGGGGGGGTAGCAGCTTGCTTTTTTTACAGCATGAGTTGTGAGTTACAAAGCCATATACCTGTTGCTGTTAAAGTTTCCCCGAGTAATTTTTTGGAGCTGTGCCATGTTGTCAGATTTATACATGCATATGGTGTCATCCATTTACTGTATTAGGGAGGCCTATTGTGCTGATACATAGAGGGTGTTGGTGAAAATGTCAAAGAGGTGGGGACAAAGGATGGAGCCTTGTGGAACAGCGGTGTTGACTGGGAGGTACGAAGTGAAGGCGGAGTGTCATTTTACTGACTGATACCTTTTGGATAGGTAGCTTTTGAACCACAGAATGTTAGGCTGAGAAATGCTTAATGAGGACATTTGAAATAGAAGTTTGATGTGACAAACTGTGTTGAAGATTTTAGACAAGCCTAGAAATAAGGAGGAAAGTAGTTTGCTATTATCTCTAGCTTTATTGACCATATCTATTTATTTTAATATAAGATTTTTTACCATATCTTTATTCTTATAATTTTCTCATGTTCTCGTCCTCTGACTCACTGTGGTCCTTCCTCCATCTCTTTTTATAACAAGTATTAACTTTATTGCCTCTCTCTCTAATATGCGATTTCAATAGAGTTTTTCTATTTTCTTTCCTTTTAGAGCCAGTGGTCACCACACTTGATTCACATACTGCAGGAGCTCTGCCATACAGGCCAACTCCCAAATATTCTCACTGAGATTTTTAGCACTACACTGATAAACACAATACAAAGCCATCACTTAGTAAATATTCATGGATTTAACTAGTTCATCAGAAGAGTGTTATACATAGCAAACCACAAGGAACTAACACTGTATGCATGTTAAAGGGCACAGCCACAACATACATAAAGCTTATCCAATTTGAATGAAAATATTACAAATACCAAGGTCTATTTGTTGCTCTGCAGTCTTATAACAAATACAAATGTAATAACATATGACACATACCTGCACTGTGAAGGAAGTTGGTGAATGAGTGAAAAAGGAGAGAAGACTGAGGGGATGTGTACCAATTTACACTATCATAAATTATATTATCTAATTCACATCCAAAGAAACAACTAAATGTTACCCAAATTTCATATTGAAGTGCAGGACGAATCCCCTTTTGATACTGCTACTTCATTGTGGATATATTCATTTTAATCAGAGACCTACCTTCCATACTCAGTCTCCTAAATATTCTAACCTATCTCCAATATGTTTCATCCCTAGGCTTAAACTTTGCCAAACGTTTTTTTTTTTTTTTGCCACAACATGGCAGCCAGTTTCACACAGATCCATCTGTACCAATATCCATTTTCTACAATCATACAAGCTAAACCAGCACTGTATATTCTCACCATCTCCATTCACACATTCATGTTTCTATTCATTTGTTTATTCACCCATTCTCTATTTATAAGATTAACTCCCCTCTAGGTCACAAGAATAGAGAATTTATTTTGGCAGTGTGTCCAAGGCAAAGAAACTACCTTGGAATCCTAAATAGGATGTCAGTCTATAGGAAGACATACATTACATTACAAGTGGCTACATATTAGTTTCCCCCCTCAGTTGTATGGCAGTGCCCTGTATAGGTGCAGACACCTTGAGAGGACATGTTTCCTGTAATAACACTATTGACATTTTGCCAATACCTAGCTGCACACAGCACAACCAGGTTGCAGTAACAAGCACTGCTCCCACAGTTGCACACTGGATACTCCTGACACCACTTTATATACTCAATCCAACTGTCTAATCAATAATAAAAAAAGTTTGTTTCCATGGCTATGAACTTTCCCACTATCTCTGTTGCCAGCTTGGTGAGTATGGACATCCTGAGGCAATGTAGAAATTGCCTCATTTTTACCGACAACCAATTAATTCTCAAACAAACTGATATGGTATGTATGAAATGTACTTGTACAATATCATTGGAGGCAAAGCTCTAACATATTAGCACATCTAATGTCAATAAGGTTCTCAGCAGTACACATATTGCACCCATCACAGACAATTCAAAGCAGACATGTAGACCTACAAATGCTGAGGCATCTAAATGTAACTTTCCTAAACTCCCCAAAACCTCCTAGATGAAGTATACAAAACAAATATCCTCAGAAATCCCAAATGCACTCTTTCAAAACAATACCCACATCAATGTATACAGTCACATCTCATGGAGCATCTACTTCTAAGCCCATAAGACAAGCCACCACAAAATCCAAACTTTTTATCATTGGAGACTCCACTGTGAGACATACTGATGTCCCACTCACCAGGGTGAGTAATGAGAAAGTCATGGTCAGTTGCTTTTCAGGGGCCAGGTTCTGCTACATTACACATGCACTCAGGTCATTGGCCCACAGGTACCGGTATGACAGTCTTAGTCAATGTGGGTGTAAATGAGCTGAGACGTACCTCCCTAGACTATATGAAAAGAGACATCATTGAGCTCTCGGAATGTGTGTCCCAGACAGGCAAGAGCCTAGCACTGAGCAGCATTTTACCTTCTCCAAGGATGATGCCACAATACAAACAAAAAATGACTGATTTTCATAATTGGCTTAGTTTCTGGTGTCACTCCAAGGGGTGGGGCCATGCAATATTTGTCAGCATGGAAGGAGATAGTCAACAGACCACACTAGTTTGTCAGGGATAGTCTGCACCTCTCCCCTCTAGGCTTTTGAATATTAGCTAAAACATTGTCCTCCCGATAGTGCTTTTTTAGGCAATGCCAAACTGAAAGCTTTTCTGACATAGCAAATCAAAACCACTGTTCAATGCTAGGATTCTAAACAAAAAAATCCACTACCTAGAAGCTCTCTTCACTCTAGAGAATGCAGACATCTATGTGGTCACTGAGACATGGTTTAAAGCAGTGGAGAGTACACCAACAGTGCAAGGTTATAATGGCTTCCACACATTTAGACCAGCTATTACACAGACAGGAACTAAAGGTGGGGGTGTCTCGACTTACATCAAAAATATACCTCAAGATTCGTCAAACAGGGCAATGCACTTGAGCTTCTCCACATTCAAATCACAATAGGCTAAATCCTATACCACTTCCTTGCAAGCAATTGGACCCCTCTGTGATCCAGGAAACTCATATCATTTATTTAAACTTATTGGAAACCCTCACCATCTAACCCAATACCATATTCAAGGGTCACTTTAACTACCCAACTATTAACTGGAATCATATATGAAACCAAATATACAGGCACAGAAATTCCTGGATTTTGTAAACACAAACTCCTTGGAGCAGATTGTCAATACACCAATCAGGGGTGCAACCATACTGGAGCTGGCCCTCGCTAATATGGGGAGTGCTGCACACCCTTTAGTGTAATGTATTCTCTGGTAAAGTCAGACCACAAAATGGCCTCCTTTGAAGTAAAAAATAAAACATGGAATCCCATCTAACCCTGGAAAATTCAGGAAGTACTCTAAGCCCCACTTCCTATTATTAAGTGATAACCTAGCAAAATTTCAAGACCCCATAAATCCTGAGAATACTACAGCCTACATGGACCTGTTCACAGAAACCCTATAAGTTAATAGCTGCATAGAGGCAGCTGTACCCACCAAGAAGTATACAACTAACTCAAGCCACCCTGGTGGAATCACAAGATCAATAGGCTGTATAACACAAAAAAGAAAATCATTGCAAAAATTAGGAGGTGCAGCTCCCAGCAGGATAAAAGCACTTTCATCAAACTAAACAAACAACTCAGAGAAAAATAAAGTCTACCACAGCAAAATTTGAGGTAAAATTAACTTCCCAGGCCAAGGGCAAGCATAAGACATTTAGCTTTGTCTGCAGCCACAAAGGCAATACACAATTGTGTGCAGAGCACATTGTTAATGGAGTCATCTATACTGAGCCAGAAGATACAGCAAACTTGCCGAACAACAGATTCACCTTCAATTTTATCCCTCAACCTTTCCTCAGGAAATACCATCAAATTTAACTCCATTTTCTATCACTAGGAAATAGGTCCTTAATGCTCTCTGTAAGGCTAAGAACACTGCATCAATGGGTCCAGGCAATATCCCAGGATGCCTGCTAATACTAAACT